>NC_074712.1:14601665-14709165 GCF_947242115.1 Biomphalaria glabrata
AAATGTCTACACTTTTTTTTTGTGGTGTACAATTAGAATGTGAGTCTCCCTCCCCCCCTCCTTTGACAACCTACGCCCCTGCTCACGTGATGCATTCTGATGAGGAGGTACAAATTGAGTTAGGTGCACAAGATAATGACGTTAGAAAAATGTCTTTTCTGTTTGACTTCATTTGAGCTACAAACCACAGACTCCCTGACCAACCATACAGCGATCTTGTTTGCTGGGAACAAAAGCAAATAGACCTTAATAACTTGTATAGTGGAAGGAAGGATATTAGGTCAGCGGTTCTCAGCCCGTTCTTTAATAGTCCCAGCATCCCGCGAAAGAAACAATTCTTACATACACTTTGCATATAAAACACAAAGCGCTTTTATTGGCCTAAGTTTTTTTGTTGATGTTAGAACCTATGTAGAGTTTGTCGTTGTCACGTAATTAAACAGGTCACTTGTCGCTAATAACAACGGAACTCGCTTGGTAACACTCTTATTCCAGATACAAGTCAAAAGGGGTGCTAAAAATAAACAGAGATTTTGATTTACGTAAATTCTGAACTTTTCTAGACCTTAAATTAGATCTAACTATATTTAATGGAAAGGAACAAAGTCAGTTGACAGTTGTAGGCCTACATTGTTCTTCACTCCAATACTTTTGTTGTGGATTCATTTAATAACTTTATTTCGTATTTTGCCGTCATATTTTAATTATATATCTTATCTTATTTTATACAGACGTTAGTTAAAAAAAAGAAGATGATTACGTCCTACGCGTCATGCATTTAGTCATGCATATTAACTAATGACCTAAATTCTGCTAAGTCACTGGTTTTCCAGGCTAGCTCAGGCAACCCATTCCACGTGAAGAGCGAGCGTAAAGGAACGGTCCCGGATTGTACGTGCCGTACACAACAGTAGTAGAAGGACGGGTGAAAATGCAACGGCGCATGGTGATTACAGATGCCAACCTTTAACCGCAACTGTGTATCAAGGATTGGACTCTTTAGTCGCACAAGAAGTTACAAAGGGAAAAGATAGTCTCTCGAGACGTAAAATGCTATAGACATGTTGAATAGATCGGCGTCAACATATGAATTTAGAGTTTTAGAAAAAAAAGCTGGCAACATAATAATATTTCCACACCCTCACCGTGGCATCCATTATTGAAACATTCATAATAAGAAATGAAAATAAAAAAGAAAATGAGCTTCCAAAGTACTGAGGACATGACACGTAGTAAAACCAAATGCTTGCTAACCCTTGTCCAATCTGCCACGAGTGTACCTGAGGTTTTGTTGCAATACATTGTGGAAATACAAAGGAATTCCTCTGGGGTCTCTACTTCCGACCCCGCTACAACAAGAGTGGCTTTGCAATGACTCAAAAAGCAATGCCCCTCCCCCCCCCCCAAAATGGATGCTATTAAATAATGGTTAATGAGGACTTTCACACTGAGGTGTTGCTGATTAGCCAACCTCTTCAGGCATTGAGAAGAGTTCCTTCCCTTTGATGAAGTGTCTTTATACCTTAGTTATCTGTCTGACAGAAGCGGACTTGCTACTAATAAATAGCACTGACCATTTAATCTTCTTTTAAGATACATATATAGCTAAAATTGGGTTACCCAACAAAATGGCGCGTCTAAAAAAATTGCGACAATAGCGCAGATACTATTTTTTTTTTAACTTTGTTCTGCACCGGTGCTTAGAGTGCACATTATCGCATGGCTCTGAACGAGACAAGGACATGACTGTAGACCAGGGGTAGCCAACATATGGTGCATGTGCCAAAAGTGGCGCATTGCACAATATCAAATGATGCATTTCACCACGAAAAAAACAAGATAAAGATAACCAATTTTATAAAAAAAATAAATAAAAGAAACTCACAGGAATTTAATTTAATACCTATTACGAGACCCCAATTGACCGAAATGTTTATAAAACTAACCAGACCAAAAAACAAAAACACACATTGATTTTATGTAATTGTTTGCATTGTGCAATTGCATGGTTATTATGTTTTTTCATTTCGTTATGCTTGGACATTTTTTATGTTACCTACTTAAGCTTTTAGTTATTAGAAATCATGACAATTTCAACCTTTTAAAAGACTTTATTTGCCTTAAGTCACTCTAAAAAAAAATCGAGATGGTCATACATATTTAAGGAAGCAAATTTATGTCTAGGAATTCATCAATTAAATAAAGTTAATCAAAGTAAACTAAGACGTCAATGTCTGATACAGTTACTGGAACTGTCAAGCCTTTTTATTCATGAAAAAGATCAAAATAAACTGCGGTCACGAGATTAACTCTTAATGTTATAGATTTGGAGAAAGCAAAGCAAATTTTAAAAACTTGCTAAAGCTAATTTAATTTAAAATTGCTAACTGTGTTTAGAAACTATAATCAGTGTATATGTCCAAAAGAAATGATAAATTTAAATGATTAAGGCAAACTAAAAATGTTGGCGTTTTTTTTTTCTAAAATCCCCTCTTCTACTAAACATTAATGTGCATATCAAACTAGCTGTACAAATGACCATACTTTACGGGACAGAAACCTGTCAAATTTGAAGTGGCCCATCTGTTTCAGAAGTGAAAAAAAAAGGCGCATGTAACCAAAAGGTTTGCCACCTCCTGCTCTAGACTTATACCTACGCTAGATAAGTCAGCTAAAAATAGGCTGTTTTTTATAAAAGCAAATTATCGAATTTATCATTGTGTTTAATCTGATATTAAATCTATGTCTTGTAATCGTTTGTCGTTGAGATGTCTGTCTTAGATTTATAATAATATAATATAATGTGCTATGTGTAAGTAAGAAGCTCAAACACATTCCATACAGGCAAAATTAACATCTACTGTAGTATATGAATATAGATATAGATGTAGATACGAAGTATCGTCTGTAATATATAAGATAAGATATAATTTTTATTTCATTATTGCCTTATAAAGGCTTTCTTGCACATAATGTGTACGTAAATTAAGTATTTGATACGCACCTGGGTATTTCTATGTTTCCATACTTGGTGTGTAATAATGATTACAGCAACTATCTAAATAAATTGTATATACAAATCGCATACATATATAGAAATTATAGATATATAGGTCTGTGATTTATATTACATAAGTTTCGTAACCTCTTCGTTACCTCTTTTATAGAAAATTAACTTTTGTAACTTCTTTTTTTTTTTTTTAATTTGAATGCAACTGGTATATATATATATATATATATATATATATATATATATATATATATATATATATATATATATATATATATTATAAAGTAGAATGTGAGGTGTATGTATGTATGTATGTATGTATGTTACTTATAGACATCAAAACCGCTTGACCAATCTTGATAAAACTAGGCAGGAATGTTCCTTGGGTACTAATTTAGACCGTAGTGTATGTATTGTAGCCCTAAAACAAACTTAGGACCCTAAAAAAAAAAAAAAGTTGTCCGACTCTATTACAGCTATAGTATTTTATGGATCTAGGCCATGGTTAACAATGTTGACATGAGAAAAGATCGAAAGGATTTAGACCTAGATCTAATTTTAAGAAATACACTTTGCGCACATAGTTTTTTACTTTGACACATGAAAATACAAAAGAAGATCCATTGATTTCATTATATAATAAAATTAACCTTCAATTTTGTGTTTCAAAAGCATTTTTTACATAAATTAGTTCCTGATATCTGTGACTACAGATTTCCTGGCGAACATTCTTTCATTAGACATTACCGATTGGTTACACATTAACACATCTCTCTACTGAGTGTATTCCTAGGCCTAGGTCTAAAACTCTTACTGAACTCTAAGATGATAAAACTTCTTTTCGCAAAGATAGTTTTGTGCTTTAACATATAAACATACTAATTATTGTCCATTCATTTGATATTTTAATCAATTTAACATTCAAATTTGTTTTTCTAAAGCATTTTTAGCGGCCCCCGAAAGGGGAAAAGACGCTATTAGTTTTGTGCGAAATGTCTGTTCGTCTGTCCGTCTGTCCGTCCGTCCCGTTTAGATCTCGTAAACTAGAAAAAATATTGAAAATCCGACATCACAATATTCTAGACCATTCAAAGTTCTGATGCAACGGCTACTATTTTTTTTCCTGAAAGCGAAAAATCTAATTTTTAAAATCAGTTATGCAAGCAGTTTTTCAAAGAAAAAAAGCTAATTAGTATGCATTTTAAGTAAAACCTAATTTAGAACGAATAGTAATCTTATAAACTCCATTTTCTACATAAATTTAATAAGCGCCGAGGTCTCATGATAATTCGAATAAGAGATGAAGCATTTTCAAAACAATTACATCAAGTGAAGACCAGGAGAGGCACAGTAAAGAGCTTAGCTTCCGAACCGAGGGTCCCGAATTCGAATCCTAGTGAAGACTGGGATTTTCAACTTCGGAATCCTTGGGCGCCTCTGAGTCTACCCAGCTCTAATGGGTACCTGACATTAGTTGAGGAAAAGTAAAGACGGTTGGTCGTTGTGCTGGCTACATGACACCCTCATTAACCGTAGGCCACAAAAACAGATGAACTTTACATCATCTGCCCTATAGACCACAAGGTTTGAAAGGGGAACTAGTTAGGCCAGGTTCACATCTAGCTTTGCATTAACTTGCACCTATCCTTTGATCTGCTGGACCGTTGGGGCACTACACAAGATCTGTCAACCTTCTTTCTCCATTCTTATCTCTCATTTGTCTTTGATATAATTTCATTTGGATGTTATGTCTGAAAATATTAAAACCTGCCTGGGTGGACCAATTCGGGGGCCGATTTTAAATTTGTGTTTCCACACAAACTGTCTTTGTAACCTTGTTAATACATTCGTTCACTGTTCGCTAAAGCTGCGTAGCTGTGTTGAGATAGGCCTATATTCATTCATGAAAAAAGGTCACGCATGCGCAACACAGAATGAACTCTATAAAAGCCAATTTTTAACTCTAGATTAGTGTAGATTTAGATCTATGTCTACCTCAAGATCTACTTTATACTGTAACACATGAACATACAAAATTAAGTCTATTCATCTCACATTTTAATCAAATATATGTAGGTCTACAAGCAAATGTTTTAAATTGGAAAAATGGATTTAAGCCTATTAGCTGTTTTTATTTGATAGCTTCATTCACACTATTTTTTACATTGACACATTCGCTTTACTTATTACATTATTATTTCGTTTAATTGTGACTATATCGACAGTAATGCGTAAATAAAGACCCGCGGGTCGCGGGTAACATATGTCTAGTATATATATAGCCTATATATATATATATATATATATATATATATATATATATAATGTTTACTTGCCGCAACAGGGTCGATTATTTTTTAAGAAAGGCGTGCGATTGGAAATATTCTTTATTGTTTTTGTTTTGCACAACTTTCAGTGACCTATGGATAATCTCTTTTGTGAGCTATTTTGGAAGGGGGGGATTTGGAAGAAGTTTTCGGTGCTGCCTTTTCAAAACTCTATTTTTAAAAACGTTACTGATTCTGTATTCGAACTAGAGGTCCCGAATCTCTTTTATTTTGGTATGTGGAGTAGCCACTGTGCTATCCAAGTACTCATACAAAATATTTATTGTTATCTTTTGTTAATTTCAAATTTTTACTCAACGACCTTATTCTCTACGTAAGGCTTATTATCCCTTATCTAGTACTGTCTCTGTAGAAAACAAAATTAACTGATTACGACTAATTGATCAAATAGTGGAGTATTCAATTTCCAATGACTCATGCGTTGTTAAAGACAAAAACAAAAACAAAAAAAGACAAAAACACAAATTGTGGAGAGTTTCAACTTGATCCGAGCATGTTTAAAGGAAGAACTAACGTGTGCAAGATTTGCCCCAGACCAGAGTGAGCTGATAGAAGCTATGTAAGAATCCAAAGAAAAAAAAATCATTTCCAACGAGGAGGTCATCTGCATGTACTGCACTCTACGTTCGGGTCAGACTACTAAGAGAATGTCACTCTCATGTCAACTTGTCAAAGCACGAGTGCATGTTCTTGACTCAAATGTACCGAAACGCTTTTTTTCTTTTGTTTGTCTCCCCCTTGATCTTATAACGTGCAGCTATAACTCGAGAGGCGAATTATCCCCCTTGTCAGTTTGTTAATAATTCTTTCTCCCCCTCCAATATAGTTGAACCTGCCTTCAGTTTGCCTTGTTCGGTGATTAAACATGGCTTCCACTTGCTTCGTTTAGGTCAACAGTTTTTAGTTCCCATTTTTTTTTTCTTTCCATAACTTTCTGTCATTCAGCTACCTCCCATTTAATATTAATATATGATTCCTTCCCCTGCATGGTACGTGCGTTCGACGCCCTAATTAAAAGAGCACTTGGTTATAATGCTCCATTTCGTTTTTAATTTTAGCTTTAGACTAAAAGCAATTAATTACTTTGACATAGAAAAATGTTAATTGGTATAACAATGAAAGAGTATAATAGTTGTGTGTGTCTTGTTGTCGTATTGACGCATTCCAAACATTACAATAACACATTAAGCTCCTGACAAGCCAAAAAAATTATAAATAAAAAGACGTAAAACATATATTTGCTGTTTGTTCAGAACTTTGTAATATCTAAAATATTATGTTATTGAATTTTCAATATCTTTTCTTCTTTCTGCTATCTAAACGGGACGGACGGACGGACAGATGGACGGACGGACAGATGGACGGACAGACAGACCCCACAAAACTAGAAAAAAATGAAACGAAATTAAGTTAAGTACCAAATGAGTGTTAATAAGTAATTAAAGCAGAAGGAATTATTGTTTTACACTTTGGACATTAAAATGTTTGTAAAATGTTTTACATGTTTCGGATGTTCCTTCAGAGTTGAAGATAGTTTACTTCCTAGTCCAAACCTCGCGCAGGACGACGGGGGATGGCAGCGGGCAGGGTTTGAACCCTCGACCGTCGATAAATCCGAACGACAGTCCAGCGCGCAAACCGCACGACCAGGCAGCCATCCATGCTGGCCTTCAAAGACATAGTTGGTAGTGCGAATAAGAAATTGAATCGATGCGGTTTCGATCTTGAAAATGGCTTAGTTAATTAAGAACAGGTTAAATTTTCGTACTTTATTTTTCACGGTAAGCGGGAGAATTAGTGATTATGAGTGGTCAGGACCAAGAATTTTATATTTTAGATTATTGTCAGAAATATACTACAATGCATGGGCGTAGCCAGGGGGGGGGGGTTTGGGGTTCAACCCCTCCCCCCTCCGAAATTAAATCCCCCCCCCCCCGCTAGGGGAACGGAATTAAGTGACTGAATTTTTATTCATTTTGTTTATTTTAGGTGAGATTTTAATACTAAATCATCACTTACCACAGCACAGCCGAGGGGGTTTTGAGTTAAAAACCCTCTACCAGGGGGTTTTGAGTTTAAAACCCCCTACCAGGGGGTTTTGAGATTTAAAAAAACCCTAACAGGGGGTTTTGTGATACAAATCCCTCTACCATTGGGTTTTGAGTTTCAAACTCCCTACCAGAGCTTTTTGCAGTTAAATCCCCCTCTTCTATAAAAGAAAACAAAAAATGCAAACAACAATCCCCAAATTCCATCAGCACAGTTAAGGAAGATTTTGATTTTAAAACCCCCTCCAAAATTTACGATAACCCCCTTCTCCATTATAAAAAAAAGCAAATTACACACTCAAAATTCTATGAGCGTAGCCAAAGGGGTTTTGAGTTTAAACCCCACCCCTCCAGTTGGGGTTTGAAGCTAAAAAGTACCTATTCAATATAAAAAAAAGCAAATTACACACAAAAAATCTATTAGCGTAGCCAAAGGGGTTTCGAGTTTAAAACCCCCTGCCAGCGGGGTTTGAAGCTGAAAACTACCTCTTCAATATTAAAAAAAAAAGCAAATTACGCACTCAAAATGCTATGAGCATAGCCAAAGGGGGTTTTGAGTTTAAATCCCCCTCCTCCAGATGGCTTTTTCTTTAAAGTTTAAAACCCCTCCAGATGGTTTTGAGTTTAAAATTCCCCTACAGAGCGTTTAAGAGTAGAAAACCTCTCTCTTCAATATTTTTTTTTAAGCAAACTACAGTCACCAAATTCTTTGATCGTAGCTAAATGGGGTTTTGAATTAAAAAAAAAAACAAAACAACTCCAGAGATTTTTTAGTTTAAAACCCCTCAACAGATGATTTTGACGAAAAAACTTTCCTTTTCGATATACAATCTAAAGCGAAATACAGGCATATAATTCCAAGAGCGTAGTCAAAAAAGGTTACAAATTTCTACCAGTGGCTTGGGCTCCATTAATAAAGTGTGAGTAGTCTTCTGCCAAAATTGAAAAACACTAAATGTGGCTCAACAAAAATGGCTAAGGCAGATTTTAGGAGTCAGTTATAGAGATCGGGTCTAAATCAAAGAAATCATATCCCGAACTGTGAGTCGAACCCTTAGTAAGGTTGTGACAGCGTCGCATGAGGTTTTGCGGGCCGACAAAATGAATTACGCAAAATAAGAGTTGCGGAAACAGCTTGTCAGAAAATGCGCCGAACGGCGCGAGAGGGTCTAAGTCAGTAAGAATAGCACATTAGGTTTTTGAAATAAAACTTTTTAATAGCAAGATAATGCACTGTAGATACCTCAGAATATGCATTTTATTGGCTTTCAATACCAGAAATAGTGCTCGGCGCTGGGGGAGCACTAAGAGCTCCCCCAGACCCCCTTGCTAGCAAGGGCGGGGAGTCA
The DNA here is from genome assembly GCF_947242115.1 of Biomphalaria glabrata. NCBI lineage: Eukaryota > Metazoa > Mollusca > Gastropoda > Planorbidae > Biomphalaria > Biomphalaria glabrata. The sequence goes on from NC_074712.1 coordinate 14,610,421, forward strand.
ACAAGTTTTCCACTAATTCCAGGAAGAATCTATTCTAGGGCATAATAAACGTCTTCCGAAAGGGTCAGAATGTAATAAAGATTAATTATGTACGCACACACACTCATATATATATATATATATATATATATATATATATATATATATATATATAAATAATTATTTTTCGCGCCGGGGGGGGGGGGGGGGGAGGGGGGGGGGAATCCCCCCCAAAACCCCCCCCGAAAAAAATTCCTGGCTACGCCCATGCTACAATGTATTATAGAGGTAGTGTATAATCAATTAGTAATATTAGTGTTACTAAGATGAAATCTCCTTTTAAAAATGGTGCACATGTTTTGGTATTAAAAAAAACTACAGTTTGTTTATATAATCTTAAAAAATACAATAGTTCACTAGAAAGAAACAACAAGTTAACCATTACACATACACATTTGGAGTACGCTACAGGTGATTGCGTAATTAGATTTTCAAACCCGTTTTTGTTTTAGCTTTTTAAAGATGTAAACGTGACAGACAGACAGACATAATTTACAAGGAGTTACAAGGAGTCAACTAATAATCGTGCTAATAGATAACTATTGCTAACAATGTTCACTATTGTATATAAATTACTAATGCTAACAAATTACGATTGCTAGTACATCACTATTGCTAACATTCAATATGGCAATAAATGAATATCCAAGCAAATCATCATCGCTACTTCATCATTACCTATAGTACGATATTATAGTTAATAATATCTCTAAAGCTAAAAATTAGCAATCGCTAACTTATAATCATTGCAAACAAATCGTTGTTTGGGAATAAATCCTTTTGCTAAAAACAATTATAGCTAATAAATCACTATCGCTAACGATTCATCGCTAATTCTATGGTATGAAGATGATCATTGTTTCCCTTTGTTCACATCTACAGAGGAAACTGTAGGCCCGATTAATATTTCATTTTTGTTTTTATCAGTAGAAACTGGATTCAGCTTCAATAGTATTCATTCAATCATTAAGTCTCTATATTTATGACATGCATGCCAATCTGGGACACACGTCATAGCTTCGTGACATTACAACATTTTCTCACAGCTCTATTTTTATGCCAGGCCAACCACTACTGTCAGTGCCAGGACCATGACATTAGCCAGTGTCATCAGGCCCAGTAACCTCGTCAACAGACCCGTGTAATGTCATTTGAATCAAGTTGTGTCCTGCCAACCAACGCAAGGGCCCTTAAGGCTGGGTGTATGTGTGTGTGTGTGTGTGCGTGAGCGCTCGATATGTGTGCTAGATGTGAGGGTGTGAGTGAGCATCATGTGGGTGTGTATGTGTTTGGTAGAGAATGAGAGTGCGTGTGTGTGTGTGTGTGACTGGGTAAGGGAACGAAGCATCAACTCACACTAAACACGTCGATTCGTTAGGTCTGATGGGAGATGCTGTCTACAGGTTTAGCAGTTCCTTCACGTCCCCTACCTGATTGGTTGAGTGACACCCGGGCAGACGGCAAGGGTCTGATGATTCTCTTTACTCATTCACCCCTCGCCCCCCTTTCCCTCCAATTTCAGTATTTAGCTAGATTCTCGAGCCGCTCCCTGCATTTCAATAGTCAAGACGAGCCGACTTCGAGCGGTCTGTTTCGCCCGGCACAATATATCCAATCGTCTCGAAAACCTGTATGGATTCTCTTCTCTCCCCTTCTTGAAACGGAAGTCTATTGCCCATGTCAGCGGTTTCCTTTAAGTAAGTGTAGCGGGAGAAGTGGAACGGGAGGGGTGGGGTGGAGGGAGGGGGGTACAGCGTGCGTCCTCCGTTCTTTGGCTGCCAATTTCTGCTCATTAGCCCCGGAGCTCGATCGGGTGAAATTTAGTTTCGTTTCGAAGACGCTTCCTTGCTACTTGAGTGACTTTACGTCTGTCTCATTACAAGGACAGATATTATGTCTGTCTGTCTGTCTGTCTCTAGTTCTTTCACTCCGGTATCCTTTAATAGAGTCTTTGATGACAATGGTAAGGAAAAGGGTAAAATGGTGGGGGGGGGGGGGGGGACATGAGACAAATGTTGAAGGAGCTAGACAAAAAAAAAAATTCAAAGCAAAACGCTGAGGAGTGCAACAAAGCAACAAAGCAACAAAGCAACAAAGCAACAAAGCACGCGATTTCGGGAATTCAGGCATACTAAGTATTCTTTCCTGGGGTTTGGTCACTTAGTCAATGTTCAAGGCATCAAGCAATGGGTTTCCTTCCATCGAAACAACATTATGCTTGCTACGTCTTAAGTCAGGGAGGAGGAGGGATGAAAGAGGCATGAAAAATGGGGGTTCAGGGCAAACATGGGCGAGGCCTTTAATGTTGTCACATGGGGGCAAATGTCATCTTGGCACCCTCCTTGACGGAAGCAGCTCCGCAGCGTACCTCAAGGGGAGAGGGTCGTGATCTGATTGTCCCTCCACGACATGGACAAGGAAAACGGCCAGGAGGGAAGCAGCAAGGGGGAGAGAAGGAGGGACCTTACAGTAACTAATCTGTCGAGGTTAACAAGCAGGCTGTAATCGTGCAATTACTGGACCTTGTTGTTGGTAGTCGCCCCGAGACAGTCCGGCGGCTCTAGCCGGCCTCATCTCTTGTGTTTTCACGTAGAGGTTATAGGTCATCATATGTTTGTTGTTCTTTGCTATAAGAACATATAAAACAGATGTTTGTGCAGTTCTATGGTACAAGGGCTTATAGAACTGCTGTTAGTGCAGTTAAATGGGCATATAAAAAAACAACAGAAGTTTCTTAGGGCTAATGTAGTTCTATGTTAGAAGTGCATATATAAAACAACAACATATGTTTGTTAGTGTCAGTGCAGTTCTATGGTACAAGAGCAAGTTTGTTAGGGCCACTGCATCACTAAGTTCGCTTCAAGACCTTGACATTGACAAGTTACATGGTTATATACGTATACTAACAATTGTAGCCAATTGCTCAACGGAAGAATGTGGTTGGTTTTAGCAAACGCGACATTTTAAATTTTCATTTACAGTCTGGACCGTCTGTCGCAGGTTCGAATCTGTACTAGAGTTTGCTATTTGACCTGACTAAAAACTAGACATTTAGACTCATTTCAGCCTCCGTTTGCTTTGACGGACACTTTCATTCACATATAATTTGATCGACAGGTCGAGTATTTCCTCATCAGACCTTTAGGGACCTTATTGTAAAAGTCTCAAGACCCAAGCAGTATTAAAAAAAAATAAAAAGCTGGTTACGTGAACGCTAGTCTGTTCATCGACAAGTGTTATTTAACTACAGAGGTACTGGGTCACTTCTTTATTAATTTTTATAGAGAATCCCTTCGCACTGTTTTGTATTTTAACCTACAAGACAAACACACACACAAATATGATGAGAATCACCCAAAACTTACCAACATATTGGACAATTAAATAATAAAAACATCTACCATTACAATTATTTTAGATATACATATATACATGCATAACCTATATATATTTCCTACATACACATACATAAAACATATTTTATAGCTATCGTTCTACATGAGGTCCGACCAATGGGCTCTCACTATAGAACATTATGTCAGGAACACCGCCAACAATCGATAGTTATAGTTTATAGGATATTGATTTTTTTTTTTTTTGCGATCGAGCTCTCCCTTCCACGCGTTGTTTTACCTGTTGTGACGTCACCCGTTTTGAAGTGAGATTAAGTATTGAAGAACCAAGTGAAGGGAGATTATTCAGTACGTCTCAGCATTTCGTTAGCAAAAGGGCCTGTATTCCCTACACGGTGTTAAGTTTCAAAATTGTGGCTACCGCGGTGTATACCGTTGAAGGTTAGCGCAGGTAAGTGTCGCACAAGGTAGATAATCTTCAGGTTATTAGTCTGACAAGTTGTGATAATTATAGTGTTAAATATCACCCAAATAATTGACTTACCGAAACTTGAGTGTTAGTTATGTACAAGTCTTTTGGTTACGTGAGCGCAAGCGTAGTTCGAAATAGGCTACATTATTTCGCTACCATGTTAACCCTACTAGCTAGAGTTATAAATTATATGCAGTCTTTACCTTGTAAACTTTCTCACACTGTTACGATATGTTTTTAGAGTATGTAGACTACTAGTATAGAACACTTAGGACTTGACATAAGAACATTGTCTCTTGATTTTAATAATGAGTTTACATATTCTTAAAAAAAAAAAAAGAAAACTAACAACTTAGTTGTCAAAGAGATGATTTGACAGCTATATTTAGTTCTAAATGTTTTCTATTGCCGCAGACATATCTGATACCGTTCAAGTCTTGACTAATCCGCGTTACGGAAATCAATTTAAAAATAACAGAAGTGAAAGTTGCTATGAAGCGCATGCATGGGACCAACAATGGCTCTAATTCCTGTGCAAAGAAATCTTGATTGTTTTTTTTTTTTGGAGAAAGTTGTGGGAGTGACTACTGATACCACCAGAAGTATGGCTTGGTGCCATAGCGGACTGGCAGCAAGAGTTATTCGAAAAATTGTCAAGTCAAACGGAATTGTGGCAAGGTATTAAATCAGAACTATATGATGATATGTTTAGCAGTGTAATTTGTATAACATTTCACGCGTTGAACCACAAGACTTTGAAGAATTTTCTGACAAAGATAGACTTTAAATATGAAGACGTTTTATAGTGAAGTGGCTATGTACACCAATACAGTGAGGTGGTTATGCAGACCAATACAGTGAGATGGTTATGTAGACCAATACAGTGAGGTGGTTATGCAGACCAATACAGTGAGGTGGTTATGTAGACCAATACAGTGAGGTGGTTATGCAGACCAATACAGTGAGGTGGTTATGTAGACCAATACAGTGAGGTGGTTATGCAGACCAATACATTTAGGTGGTTATGTAGACCAATACAGTGAGGTGGTTATGCAGACCAATAAAGTGAGTTGGTTATGTAGACCAATACAGTGAGGTGGTTATGTAGACCAATACAGTGAGGTGGTTATGTAGACCAATACAGTGAGGTGGTTATGTAGACCAATACAGTGAGGTGGTTATGCAGACCAATACAGTGAGTTGGTTATGCAGACCAATACAGTGAGGTGGTTATGCAGACCAATACATTGAGTTGGTTATGTAGACCAATACAGTGAGGTGGTTATGTAGACCAATACAGTGAGGTGGTTATGTAGACCAATACAGTGAGGTGGTTATGCAGACCAATACAGTGAGTTGGTTATGCAGACCAATACAGTGAGGTGGTTATGCAGACCAATACATTGAGTTGGTTATGTAGACCAATACAGTGAGGTGGTTATGTAGACCAATACAGTGAGGTGGTTATGCAGACCAATACAGTGAGGTGGTTATGCAGACCAATACAGTGAGGTGGTTATGCAGACCAATACAGTGAGGTGGTTATGTAGACCAATACAGTGAGGTGGATATGCAGACCAATACAGTGAGGTGGTTATGCAGACCAATACATTTAGGTGGTTATGTAGACCAATACAGTGAGGTGGTTATGCAGACCAAAGGTTCTAAAACCTTTTTTTTTTATATGAGACATGAAACTGAATTATTTGTTTTGACTGAGAAATGTAAGCAAGTGCACCAATTTAACGACCTCTCACTGATGAGGGACTCGGCCGGCTTTTAAAAGTAAAATTACATCATATCTAAAGGAACCCAAAGCTAACAACAATAAAAACAAATTTATTTCGTATGAAATAGCTATAGTGTAGCAGGATTCCCAGAAGTTGGTTTAGGAAACACTTCCTACATCCCATGAATGTATATATTTACTACATCCACTATATCACTATATCCACTATATCACTACATCCACTATATCATTACATCCACTATATCACTATATCCACTATATCACTACATCCACTATATCACTACATCCACTATATCACTATATCCACTATATCATTATATCCACTATATCACTACCTCCACTATATCACTACATCCACTATATCACTATATCCACTATATCACTACATCCACTATATCACTACATCCACTATATCACTACATCCACTATATCACTACATCCACTATATCACTATATCCACTATATCACTACCTCCACTATATCACTACATCCACTATATCACTATATCCACTATATCACTACATCCACTATATCACTACATCCACTATATCACTATATCCACTATATCACTACATCCACTATATCACTACATCCACTATATCACTATATCCACTATATCACTACCTCCACTATATCACTACATCCACTATATCACTATATCCACTATATCACTACCTCCACTATATCACTATATCCACTATATCACTACATCCACTATATCACTATATCCACTATATCACTACCTCCACTATATCACTACATCCACTATATCACTACATCCACTATATCACTATATCCACTATATCACTACATCCACTATATCACTATATCCACGTCTTTCTAATAAAAGTGCATTATTTGAAAAAATGTTTTTTGTATTACTATTTTCATGTGGCTCGTGACAAGAGTATCGGAAATTAAAATAGCCCAACTAATTGTTTACGTTCGACATAACTGTTTTATCTAATGAATTGAATTGAACATTATTACATGTGCACAGTTTTTGCTATTACCTAATTTCATAACATCGAACCGAAGCTGAACTTTAGGTCTGATCGAACCGAACCCGAACTTTACAAGACATCGACCCGAACCGAACTTGAACTCAAATCTGACAGAACCGAACCGAACCCAACTTTCAAGAACGAATTAGTTCTTTCAAAACCGATGTAGGATATATACCTAACCTAGGCATAGTTCTTGATCCAAATTTAATTAAATTAATTTTTTTTTTTACTTTAAAAATTATAACGTCAAGCTATGCGGCCAACAAGCTAGAAATTCTTTTCTCAACTATAAATCAAATTTTAAGTTTCTAGGAAAATCGTTAGAGCCGTTTTTGAAATCCGCGTCCTGATTCTAGGTTCCAGGTACCAGGTTCCATGTTCTAGCATGAATAGAGATATTGTTAAAATAAGAGTTTTTAAAAGGTACGACGTTCGCTATAGCTTATAGATTGACAGGGTATAATTCCAGTCACACATATTTATGTAAATACATACCGACCATTTTTTAAAAGTAGTTTTATTCTATTTAATTATGTGTAACATTGTTCCTTTATTCATATGCCCAATGGAAATGTTAAAATAACCGGTATATCAATACAGATTTGAGCCTTTCAGCCTGAATAAACCATTTAAAAAAAAATAAAATGGCTTAGAACACACGACTGACCCACAGTGTGGTGATGGCTGAGTGATGTCCAGGAACATTGTTTGCATTGATTAGCCTAGTTTTAAGTATACAATGTTGGACATAAAACATTAAAAATAGAAATTCAGGCTGATTTGTCAGCTGGTAAACGCACTAACAAGAACATTAAGCATTATGTTTCTCGGATGTTTTGGGCTTCCATAGAAACTAAAGACAGTTACTTTAAAAAAAAATCCTCCCAATTTCAAGATTTTCGTTTGTTTGCCATGTGAGCACATGTATGTTACGTGTGTACGTGTGTACGTACATGTGTCTACAACAGACACAAAATAGACAACCTAGTGATCATGAAGTATAAACAATGTCTGAACAATGTCTGAACAGTGTTCACCTGAATCGTTGTGAGAATCATGGAACTTAAATGTTTTGTCTTGTGTGTTTTTTGGCAATGTCATCTTATATGGATAAAAAAAATCAACAACAAAAAACGCATAAATAATTGAAATAAACATTAAATGTCCGTTGACCGTGTGGAACAAATGCTCTTGTCCTGGATTCATTCAATTGTAGTGGAGTGGTTAGCATGTCGACCCAAGGAGGCTTGATCCATGAGTTTGAATTCAAGTTTTCTCATTCTCCCAGTTGTTTAAAAAAAAACGCTTTAAAATAATAAAATCGATTAGTGTAAATTTCACCCAGATATTCCTTTCTCCAGACCAGTGATAGATCATAGTGTATTGAGAAAGCTAAAAGCCTGATATAGCGCTAAACAAAAAACTATTGTTAAAACTATTATTAATTTCACAGTGTTGAAATGTGTTTTCTATAGGTTGTACCACTTAGTGTTTGGAAGTAACATCTCTTGTAACTGTTGTTGTTACCTTAAATGGCGTCCTAAATAAACAGCTGATCTGTCAGTTACAAACTAGCATTAGAGCTATGTGCTAATTCGTTTAATGTTATCAACACACAGATTTATTGTGGTTGGTCTAGATCTATTACAAATTTAATTACATGGCTGATGCAAACTAATTGATACAATTGCACTTCGTATAAGATTTTATATATTTTTTTAAGCATTGGTCATGTTTAATTTAACAAAAAATAAATAAAAGTAATTGCCGTAACAGTGACTTCGAGATTGTCCGTTGAGTCCACAAGGGCACTTCAAAAAATAAAAGCAAAAAGTCTTAACTGTAAGAAGTTAAATGTTACGCATTTGTATAAAAATGTGTTTTATATTTCTGACTTTAATATAACAATAATGAGAAATAAAAAATCGATATAAAACTTATTGGGCTGATGCAACAAAATTCATTTGGCGGCCACCGCGAAGAAGAACATTTAGTTGTAATAAAGAAAAGTTGAGATACACTTTAGTTATAGGAGTTCTTTGGTAGTTGGAGAACTTCTGAAACAAAAACATAAAACGAGGTCACAGGAGAATTTTCTTGAGGTCAAAGATGTTTTTAAAATGATTTTTTTGACAGCATTCAATGCAGTGGCGTAGCTAGGGTGGGGGATGTGGAGGAGAGAATTTGAAAATCCTCTCTGGGCCCTACTTGAGGGGGGGGGGCCCACACATTATTTTTTTATATAAAAAATTATATATTACGCAAAATGCAGGGGACCTCAAAGAAGTCAAGCCACCCGGGCACCCAAGCAAAGGAAAATTCCTAGCTACGTCCCTGATTCAATGCTAGAAAATGGTGATTAGATTAGCCTCTGTTTCTGAGATATTTGAGTGACTTGGACGCAATGTCAAAATAAATCACAATCGAAGAGTCATGGGGTCGTAGTGGCTAAAAAGAAAGGAGCAGATGATCCGAAACAAATCAACGGGAGTAGACGGTGGGTCATGCTAGCAGTAAAAGTATTTAAAACATAAAATAAGGCATTCGTTTGTTAATAGGAACCATCCAAAGTTTACGTTTAAGAAGTCTAAAAGCATCGTGTGTCATGACATAATAAGGTCAGCTCCTAAGCAGTTGTAACTGAAATCGAGTGTCATGACATAATAAGGTCAGCTCCTAAGCAGTTGTAACTGAAATCGAGTGTCATGACATAATAAGGTCAGCTCCTAAGCAGTTGTAACTGAAATCGAGTGTCATGACATAATAAGGTCAGCTCCTAAGCAGTTGTAACTGAAATCGTGTGTCATGACATAATAAGGTCAGCTCCTAAGCAGTTGTAACTGAAATCGTGTGTCATGACATAATAAGGTCAGCTCCTAAGCAGTTGTAACTCAAATCGTGTGTCATGACATAATAAGGTCAGCTCCTAAGCAGTTGTAACTCAAATCGTGTGTCATGACATAATAAGGTCAGCTCCTAAGCAGTTGTAACTCAAATCGTGTGTCATGACATAATAAGGTCAGCTCCTAAGCAGTTGTAACTGAAATCGTGTGTCATGACATAATAAGGTCAGCTCCTAAGCAGTTGTAACTGAAATCGTGTGTCATGACATAATAAGGTCAGCTCCTAAGCAGTTGTAACTCAAATCGTGTGTCATGACATAATAAGGTCAGCTCCTAAGCAGTTGTAACTGAAATCGTGTGTCATGACATAATAAGGTCAGCTCCTAAGCAGTTGTAACTGAAATCGTGTGTCATGACATAATAAGGTCAGCTCCTAAGCAGTTGTAACTCAAATCGTGTGTCATGACATAATAAGGTCAGCTCCTAAGCAGTTGTAACTCAAATCGTGTGTCATGACTAGTGGCGTAGCTAGGAATTCGCTATCACCTGGGGTGCCTGGGTCTTGACCTCTTTGTGGGCCCCTGCTTTTTGCGTAATATTTAAAATTTAATGTAAAAAACTATTTCGAACACTCATTTGGGGGGCACCCTCAAGTGAGGGCCCAGGGGATTTTCAAATTCTTCCCCCCTCCCCTATCCTAGCTACGCCACTGGTTATGACATTATTAGGCCAACTTGTAATCAGTTATATTTGGCTTTGAATGTCATGACATTATTAACTTCACTTTTAATCAGTTATATTTGGCTTTGAATGTCATGACATTATTAACTTCACTTTTAATCAGTTATATTTGGCTTTGAATGTCATGACATTATTAACTTTACTTTTAATCAGTTATATTTGGCTTTGAATGTCATGACATTATTAACTTTACTTTTAATCAGTTATATTTGGCTTTGAATGTCATGACATTATTAACTTTACTTTTAATCAGTTATATTTGGCTTTGAATGTCATGACATTATTAGGCCAACTTCTAAGCAGTTGTAACTGAATGTGAGTGTCATGACATTACTTGACCAACATATTCTCTATGTTTCAACCTCCTTTAAAAAAACTCTGTACTCTAAGCAGGACATTCTAGGGTGACAAACCATGACCAGCATCAGGTCATCTGTGCGGCCCAAGAGCAGCAAGCAGGCGTGGGGCACCATACTAAAGCCAGAGTTTGGACTGGGCTATCAGAGAATGACCGAGTATGAGATTGAGCAGACAGTCAACAGACTGGCCGTGGTGCCACCTGCCAAACAGCCATACTACCACAGACCGCAGAAAAAGATTAGCCAAGAGGAAGTGAAAGCTATGGTAAGTGGAAACAGCAATCCAGACATTTTGTTAAAATATTCGAGATTTTCATACATTTGGTTTGGTTCGTAAATGGCAAAGCTTTTTGCTGTCTCCGGTGTACAGAACAGAAAGTACTCATAGGCCAGAACAGAAAGTACTCATAGGCCAGAACAGAAAGTACTCATAGGCCAGAACAGAAAGTACTCATAGGCCAGAACAGAAAGTACTCATAGGCCAGAACAGAAAGTACTCATAGACCAGAACAGAAAGTACTCATAGGCCAGAACAGAAAGTACTCATAGGCCAGAACAGAAAGTACTCATAGGCCAGAACAGAAAGTACTCATAGGCCAGAACAGAAAGTACTCATAGGCCAGAACAGAAAGTACTCATAGGCCAGAACAGAAAGTACTCATAGGCCAGAACAGAAAGTACTCATAGGCCAGAACAGAAAGTACTCATAGGCCAGAACAGAAAGTACTCATATGCCAGAACAGAAAGTACTCATAGGCCAGAACAGAAAGTACTCATAGGCCAGAACAGAAAGTACTCATAGGCCAGAACAGAAAGTACTCATAGGCCAGAACAGAAAGTACTCATAGGCCAGAACAGAAAGTACTCATAGGCCAGAACAGAAAGTACTAATAGGCCAGAACAGAAAGTACTAATAGGCCAGAACAGAAAGTACTCATAGGCGAAGTGCTTCAAAAAACTCTGTAATACTTGTTTGGACTTTTCAGCCCTGTAGCGGTACATGTCTCTAGACCTTTCGCTAAAGCTCAACATATTCATTTATTTGGCAACAACGATCTTGCAAATTTTATTTTTTTTATATTTATTTTGAAATCTTTCCAAGTAGCTCTCTTTTCACTACAAAGCTTCTATCAACTCACTCTGTCTAACTGTCTGGTAAAAAATGTGTACACGTTATTTCTCTCACACCCATTCTCGGATCAAGTTGAAACTTTGCACAATTATTCGTTGACATAGACAAGACATGAATTAATAAAAAAAAAGACATTTACCAATGAGACAATTAATTACTGGTAATTAATTATTTTGTTTAATAGCAGCCATTATGTAGAAGCTTTTACCACGTAAACTAGACTTCCAGTGAATGTTTATAATTAGTTGTCGTTAATTAGACCACACATCTTATCTTATATAATACAGACGTTACTTACACATGTATTTCAATCGTCTATTAATGACTTTGTAATATATTGATCTCGAATGAAACGCGAAGTTAGAGACACCCATTTAATTGTTATTTCAAACTAATTGTCGATTGGATGAGATCTTTCAGGTAATAGCTCATGGATTATCTTAAGGTCAGTCTAAAATCCGAAAAAAAAAACAAGCCTGAAAGAGGATTCCAGCTTGACGCCATTCTGAGCAGACTTTGAGCAAGTGGTAACACGGCTTCACTTCCTAACCAAAAGATCACGATCTGAAACTCCATTGATCGATGACTGTTTAAACCTCGGGGTCCTGAAGTCGTCATGAATCCATCCAACTCTAGTGGACACCTGACGATAAATGAGAAGGAGAACGTAAAGGTCGTTGGTCGTTGTGCTGGCTGCATGACACTCTAGTTGTCCAACATAGCAAAAAAAAAATTAAAAAAATGACCTTTCATCCCTTGTATCATGGACCGTTAGGTCCGAAAATGACCTTTTTTTTTTAGATTTCACGAAGCTTGACCGCACATGATATTCGGACGTATGTTTGTCCACTACCACAAGAGGTCAACTTAAGAGCCGAGGTTTTACCTGTTACTTGTTAGTCTCATTGAACGATCAGTTCGGTCTGTAATGTCAATATATCGAGCTTTAACTATGGTGGTGCGAAAGAGAACAATCAATCGAACTCAAATCACTTAATCGATAGTGGCCAAAGCAAATTGAACAATTTGCTTGCAATCAGGTTTCGCCTGGGTCATTATCGTATGTGTGTATAGGTGCATGTACATAATTTCTTTCTGTGTTTGTGTTTATCTAAAATATATAGAATTAAAGGTAAGGTGTATGTATGTGTGTATGTATGTTCCGCATAGAAATCAAAATCGTTTGACCAATCTTGATAAAAACTGGCTTCAAAGTTCCTTTTATCATAGCGGAGACCGTAGTGTACTGTTAATGTCCTCCAACAAACGGAAGGTCCTAAAATAAATTTAAAAAAAACAACTAAAATCGTCTCTATTGAAGAACAAAACTTTTTTAACAAACCGGGTAAACCCAATTTTTACACTCTACTCTTATTTTCGTGACAAAATAAAACATAAATTGAAGAGAATAGTCGCTATATTTGACATAGATCTAAATCCAAAGCACTAGATAGTTAATACTCTACCATCGGTGGTTTTTAACAATCTATCTATATATATAATTCTCTTCTTCCCTAAACAGGTCAAACAAGAAGTAAAGGAAAGATCACTCTCTTATTTCTGCGGATAGTCACCCCACGAAAAAAAAACAAGAAAAGGGGGGGGGGGGAGAACACGTTTTCACAGCTCGCTACGGATGGCTGCGCGCTGGACTGTCAAACCCTGCCCGCTCCCATCCCATGCGGGAGGTTTGGACTAGGAAGTAAACTATCGTCAATTCTGAAGGAACATCCGAAACATGTAAAACATTTTACAAACACTAAATAGCAGGGCCGGACTTAAGCATTGTGGGGCCCTATTCGAAACGGATTTCGCGGGGCCAAGTTTGGGTAGGGAAGCGGACAATAAGTCAAATTTAAGAGTTTGTATTAGAAAATAAATTCGTCTATGCATTTTATTCATTCTTTACTACGTACAGAATTACTTTACGAGCCTTGCGTGTAGCAAAGTCATACAGTATATCATAATAATTCTGTTTCCCACATAGATCCCGCTCAATAGCAAGAATTACCAAATGTTTCAATCTTTCTTTGACAATTGTTGACCTCAAGTAATTCTTCATTAGTTTGAGGTGCGAGAAGCTTCTTTCACCTGATTACACAATTACGGCTAATGCACAATGCCGTTTTTATTAATAGAGCGTAGGATTGACGTTTTCCATATTGAATGACACCCCAAAATGATTTTTTTTTTCTATGTATTTCCCTATATTTTAAGCACTTTTTCGTATATTTTGCAGTTTTGGGAGATTTCCAGGAGCTCCTGGTAAATCGGGAAATCTGTTTTAAGTTATAAATGGTTTAATTTAATAATTTATACACCTTGAATTAAAGCGGGTTCCATGAAAGTGCAGCCCTGCAAAATAGCGGCGTATGCTATGCCGCCGGTCGACTAGTATTTAATAAAAGAATATATGGTAGCTCAACTGTGAGATATATTTCCCCGTGTATAAGCTATTGTTATTAAAATTACGCCAGCCTACTGAACCCAGAGTGGCGATCACAGGTTTAGAGGTCTACATACAAACACGCTTATTTCAAGACATCTGGTCTGCTGGTGCTGACGACGAAACTGATGCCTGTCTCGTCTCATTGTTTGTCATATTCACCATCTCCATCCATTATATTTCAATCATACCCTGGTCAGCCATCTGTCACGGACACTCTTGGTCAAACAATCGACACGCCTGGCACTGACCAAGTGGATAACAAGAATTAATGAATGAGATTAAAGTTGACTCTTACTCTTGCCTGTATACATTCAAAAACCTTTTCTAGATGTAATTCAACTATGCATATTTTGAACGTATTCAACAAAGTATAGCTTTAAAAGTATAGTTTAAAAAAGTATAATTTCTGTAGATCTATAGTTGACATGTAATTCAACTAGGCATAGTTTCAAATAACAACGTTACTTTATGTATTCTTTTTCAACAAAGTATAGTTTTAAAAAGTATAGTTTTGAAAAGTATAGTTCTAAAAAAAGTATATAGATCCAAAAATAGTTGATAGTAAAAATAACGTGTTAACGTTATTCAAAGGTCAACACGTTCTTTATCTTCAGATTTAGACTCGAAACGACTTAATAGTTAAAAATAGTTCAAAGGAAATACGAGTTGATCCTAAGTACTCAATAATCATAATGAAGGGCATTCATGAAGGTTTTTGTTAGGTCTTCCCAAGGAATGAGAACTGTCAGAGAACTATTAACTTTGGGTCCATAAGTTTTATGCTCGATATGGAATCTGTTTTCTCTTTAGATTTGGTTAATCACACAGAGTTAGGTTTTAATTTTTATTCTTAAAATAGTCCATCTTTTAAAAAAAAGATTCCGGTTTGTTCTTGACCAATTCCAATGTCCCCGGCTCCGCTCGTTAATATACACTAACATTACGTCCGATATTGCAGAATTTTACCAAACATTATTACCTGCGTCACACTATCTAAACTAATTGGACGCTTTAGTTCACTTTATGAGTACAAGGGTGGGGAGGGGGTCACATAATGTAAACAGTTTATGTGATCACGTTACTGCACTAGGCAAAACATGGCTTGATTAGCAGCATTCTATATTTAGAATTAGCCGTGCTCAGTTTTTGTTTCAAGGAACGTAACTCTTTTATTTTTTTCTTCCGCCCTCCCCCCCCCCCCCTCCTTTCCAATTGTTCACCACTTGACCAGATGGATCGACTGACCAAAGCCGATAAAAGAAAGATTCCAGAAAGCGACAGGAGAGTGACAGTATCAGATTATAGTACAATGGGCGTCGTCTGCTCCTACGCTTGGAAAGGATACAATTAAAGCACTGGACAGTGGTCATCTTGAGGCGTGGACATCTTCAGCTAGTCACTAAGATGATACTAAGAAGAAGAGTGTGGGGCTAAACGAAATCAATGACTACAGAATGCGAGGACTGCGTTCAACTAGTACACTGTTTAGGACTATATTTAACTAATGCAAGTTTTTAGATAGTGACTGTGTGAAAGCTAAGGCTGTAATTATCTATATACGAAAATTGTGTTTAACCTTAGACTCTGTTTGTTTTCTAATAGACTTTGTTTAACAATAGACTGTTTTTGTTTAACTTTATAGACTGTTTAGTTTTGGACTGTGCTTAACTTTAAATTTTTTAGTTTTTACTTAATATGTAATTTAATTTTTAGAATGTTTAACAACTGATTGTGTTTAACTGGAGACTGTGTTTAACCTTAGATGATGTTTACATTAGACTGTGCTAAATTTTATATTTTAATTTACTAGAGACAATGTTTAACAATTGATTGTTGTTGTTTTTTTTTAACTCCAGACTGCGTTAGACTTGAGTCTGTGATTAACGTAGACTGTGATTTACTAATAAAAGGGTCGATGGAGTGTGTTAAACCTGAGACTGTTTTTGACTTAAGACTGTTTAACTTTGAACTGTAATTTACTAATTACAAGGTGTAATTTATTGATTGTATTGTATCATGTGTTCAACCTACGACTGTAACTAAGTAAAGGCAATGTTTAACCAGCGATTGTATTTAATTTATAAAATTGTTTCATTTAAAAATATTTATAACTTTAGATTAAACCTTATTTTTTGGCTATATTTTTGTTTTCTGGAATTTCAATGCTTTATTTTATACCTTCATGATAGACTCTACAGCAAGTCTGGCTTGGTATTTGTATTCGAATTTGAAGTGCTTATGTAATATCTGAAGAGTTATATTAACATAATGGACTAATAAATCTAATAAATAAAATAAGTTTTGTCTTTGTTAAATTTCACTAAAAGTATTTTGGCAGTTTTTCTTAACAGAAATCTTTTTCTTGGCTGAGTGTCCATTTTTTTTTACTTTACTGTCTCTCTTTTCTTTTTTCTTTTTTTTCTGTCAATCGCTTCTCTTTATTCCTTTTTGTTCTCTTTCTCTCTTTCTTTATATCTCTATTGCCTTATTTCCAACTCCCAAGATTCTCTTTTTTTTCTCCCATGTTTCTTATTCTCTTTCCCATTCTCTCTCTCTCTCTCTTCCTCTCTTTATCTGAAATGACCGGGGGATGAAATGACCAGGGGATGAAGTGACCAGGGATTAAATGACCATGGGTTGAAATGACCGGGGGATGAAATGACCAGGGGATGAAGTGACCAGGGATTAAATGACCATGGGATGAAATGACCGGGGATGAAGTGACCGGGGGATGAAATGACCGGGGATGAAGTGACCGGGGGATGAAATGACCATGGGATGAAATGACCGGGGATGAAGTGACCGGGGATGAAATGACCGGGGATGAAATGACCATGGGATGAAATGACCGGGGATGAAGTGACCGGGGGATGAAATGACCAGGGGATGAATTGACCGGGAATGAAGTGACCGGGGATGAAATGACCGGGGATGAAGTGACAGGGGATGAAATGACCGGTCACTATATTTCTTGCCTCTCTGCCCCTCTCTCTATTTGCTCTTTCTCTTTCTATCTTTATCTCTTGTTACTTTCCTCTTTACATTTGTCTTCTAACCAATGTCCAAAGGATCGGCTACATCATTTAACATTAAGCAAAAAATATAAAACCAATAGTTAAGTTAAGAAAATCATTCAACTGGTCTCTGTAGTTCCGAACCCACTCGCTCAACACTTAATGATACTTGACTAGTAGTATGTCACCACTTCACTTCATCGCCATGGTTACCTTAGCACAGCGCCAACTTATTCTGATAGATCCTCTTTCAACAATTCTACAAATATGGATTGAGAAATCAATCGATCATGGATTATTTTACTGAGCCTTTTGAATCTATTATATACTCTATATATTCAAACCGATATAACGTTCGACCTCGAGATTTCCTCTTGTGGCCAATGAATCGATAAATTTTGTTTCTCATGTATATACATATACCTTGAAATTTTAAAGCAACTCTTAGGAGTCGTTTTCGAAATATAATTTATATATCTATATTATCTATCTATCTATCTATCTATCTATCTATCTATCTATCTATCTATCTATCTATCTATCTATCTATCTATCTATCTATCTATCTATCTATCTATCTATCTATCTATATATATATATATATATATATATATATATATATATATATATATATACATATATATATCTATCTATATATATATATAGATATAGATATGTATTCTATACTCTTAAGCGAGCAATTCTTGTATGTATTACAATGAATAAAACTCGTAAAACACAATAACCAAACATACCTGTGCACATTTTATTTCATTTGTATTTCTTCCATTCTACTAAGTGTTTGTAAGAGTGTACATTATTGAGAGGTAAAAATAAAAAGTTATAAATACTTAGAAATTACATTGTAATAATTGAATAACTTTTTTATAGTGCAACTTTCATGCTGATAGCATTAACAGAGCGCTACGGTCTAATCTCTATGGTTGGGGGAGAAGGTATCTGGAAGCTGGTTTCCTTGATCCCAAACGACTCTAACGATTTTCTTAGAAATATTTAACGGTTGATGACTTGATGTATATCGCTTAGAAAAGAATTACTTAATCGATGGCCACAAGGGTAAAACTCTAGATTGAGAGTTATAATTTTTCAAAGTAAAAAAATAAATAAATGTTAATTCGGCAAGAGACTTACGAATCTATCTAGGTCTAGAGCGAACATGGCGTAATCAGCCGTATTACGTAGTTATGCGATAACAGTAAATTTAAAATTGTTTCAATTGTATGACTTTTATAAGCGTTGCTTATATTTGTACGTCAATCCAATATATTAGATTTCATCTAGATTATAGATACAGAAGTGGATCTAGACTAGATCTTAAGAGTTCTTAATAAGAACTTCAAAACTAGTGTTACATCTAGATGTCCACATAATGAATATACCAATAAGTAATGGCACCACCTTGGCCGAATCAGACAAAATGTTTTTTTAGTTCGTTCTAGCAGTTGGCGGTGTTACAGGTTCGATCACCGAATTAAAAAAAAAATATATATATTTTATTATATTTGAAGTTTAATAATGGAGGTATTGTCTTTTGTTTCTTTGTAAAAAAAAAATTCCCCTATTCTCTAATTAAAGTTTCTTATGTTTAAATATCTCTCTATATATATAATTCTCTTCTTCCCTCAACAGTTTGGACAAGCAAGAAGTAAAGAAAAGATCATTCTCTTATTTCTGTGGATAGTTACCCCACGAAAAGACAATAAAAAGGGGGGGGGGGGGGAGAACACGTTTTCACTGGTCGCTACGGATGGCTGCGCACTGGACTGTGTTCTTTTAGCAATAAAAAACACTCTTATAGCAGAAGAAATTACCTTACCTAACTCAAAAAATATAGAATCAACATTTTGTAAAATTAATACCACCTCAACATCCCTAATAATAGGCAGCATTTACAGACCACCAAATTCTAGTTTAGAATACATTCAGGAACTATGTAATCAGATTACGACACTTAAAGAGACAAATAAAAATGCAGTTTTTTGGATTATGAGTGATTTCAACCTACCTGATATAAATTGGAAAACACTAACCATAGATAAGCACCAAAACCTTAAGGACATAAATGAGCTTTTCATAGAAACTTTACACAACCTAAGTTTAGATCAAATCATTAAAAAGCCAACTAGATTAAACAACACATTAGATCTCTTCTTAACCAACAGACCTGGATTAGTAGTTGATTATGATATTATCCCTGGTCTATCAGACCATGAGATCATAAAAATACACAGTCAGATAAAAGCAGTAGCCAATACAAAACCCAAAAGAAAAATGTTACTCTGGAATAAATGTAACCTAACATAACTACACCAAGCTGCATTAAACTTTCAACAAACATTTTATTAGAAAAAGACATTAACCAACCAGTCGATGACCTCTGGAATTTCATTAAAAAACATCTTAAAAGCATTATAGAAAATCAAATACCAACTGGATACACCTCAAACAAAATAAATAAATGCTGGTTTAATAATAGACTAAAGAAGCTTTGTAAACAGAAGGAAAACCTATATAGAAAATTTAAAGAAACTAATGCAGAAAGAGTTTACAAAAAGTATATAAAAATTAAACACTTAACCCAAAAAGTAAGCAGACAGCTGCAGAGTGAATACATAAACAATGTAATATCTAAAGACAACAACAAAAACCTATGGTCATACATTAAGTCTAAGAAAATGGAAACAACAGGCGTAGCGCCATTAAAAGATGAACATAACATAATACATAATGATAATGAAACTAAAGCAAACATTCTAAACAAATACTTTGCATCAGCATTCTCAGCCCCAGGAGACAAAGACATATTACTGAATTTGAACCAAGTAGACAACATAAAAGATATAGTAGTACAAGAAAATGGAATTCAAAAACTATTAGCCAACACCAAACCAAATAAAGCTTCTGGACCTGATGGTATTCCAGCTAGATTACTCAAAGAACTAAGTAATGAGCTAGCCCCAGTGTTCAAAATACTCTTTCAGGCTTCACTTAACCAGGGCAGAGTACCAAAGGACTGGAAAGAAGCTAATGTCACCCCCCTATTTAAAAAAGGAGAAAAATCTGACCCAGGAAACTACAGACCAGTATCACTTACCAGCATCACATGTAAAATCCTAGAACACATAATATGTAGCAACATCATAAACCACTTAGACAAACATAATGTCCTCACACCATACCAACATGGCTTTAGGAAATATAGATCATGTGAAACACAACTAATAGGACTAATTGATGATTTTTCAAAAGGTTTAGATAATAGTGAACAAATAGATGCTATCTTACTAGATTTTTCTAAGGCTTTTGACAAAGTTCACCACCATAGTTTGCTTAAAAAATTAAAATATTTCGGCATTAGTGGTCCACTGCATCAGTGGATTAAAGACTTTCTGATAGGGAGAGAACAAACTGTAATAATAAATGGCTCTAAATCAACACCGATAACAGTAAACTCAGGTGTACCTCAAGGAACAGTCTTGGGTCCACTACTATTTTTAATTTACATAAATGATTTACCAAATTGCATTAGTTCAGGAACAAAAGTCAGATTATTTGCAGACGATTGCATAATATATAGAACAATAAAAACAACACAAGACACAGATATTTTACAAAGAGAATTATATGAATTACAGAAATGGGAATCAAATTGGAGCATGTCTTTCCACCCAGAAAAATGTCAGTTGTTAAGAGTAACAAAAAAACTAAAACAAATTAATTCCACTTATCTTATTCATGGCAAACCAGTAACACAGACTAAAAACGCAAAATACCTAGGTGTTATAATAAATGAAAAACTGTCATGGAATCCACATATTGATGAAACTTCAAAAAAATCAAACAAAGCATTAGGATTTATTAAAAGAAATTTCTATAAATCAAATAAGAACATAAAACTAAAATGTTATTTAACCTTGGTTAGGCCAATAATAGAATATGCATCCTCTGTTTGGGACCCCTCAACTCAAGAAAACATTAAGAAACTAGAACAGACACAAAATAGAGCAGTGCGATTCATAACAAACGAATATTCACATTTGACTAGAGTAACACCTTTAGTAAAATCACTAAATTTAGAAAGCCTTCAGGACAGAAGGCTCAAAAGTAAAGTAGCAATAATACATAAAACACTGAACCATAATCTTCAAATACAAAAACAAAATTTAATAAAATACTCTGAAAGACACAAAGATAAAGGCACATTCCTCGTCCCATATGCTAGGACAAATTTGTACAAATACTCCTTCTTCCCTAGTGCTATTAGAGCATGGAATGGGTTGCCTGAGCTAGCCAGGAAAACCAGTGACTTGGCAGAATTTAAGGCATTGGTTAATATGCATGACTAAATGCATGACGCGTAGGACGTAATCATCTTCTTTTTTGAAGTAACGTCTGTATTATATAAGATAAGATAAGACTGTCAAACCCTGCCCGCTCCCATCCCCCTTCGTCCTGTGGGAGGTTTGGATTAGGAAGTAAACTATCTTCAACTCTAATGGAACATGCGAGACATTTTACAAACAAACATTTTACAAACACTAAATAGCAGCGCCGGACTTAACAATTGTGGGGCCCTATGTGAAACGGATTTCGCGGGGCCAAGTTTGGGTAGGGAAGCGGATAATAAGTGAAATTTTAAGAGTTTGTATTAGAAAATAAATTCGTCTATGCATTATATTCATTCTTTACTACGTACAGAATTACTTTACGAGCCTTGCGTGTAGCAAAGTCATACAGTATATCATGATAATTCTGTTTCCTACATAGATCACGCTCAATAGCAAGAATTACCAAATGTTTCAATCTATTTTATTTATCGCGCGTAGGATTTGCGTTTTCCATAGTGAAAGACACCCCAAAATGACAATTTTCGTCTATATATTTCCGTATATTTTAAGCACTTTTTCGTATATTATGCAATTTCGGGAGATTTCCAGGAGCTCCTGGTAAATCGACAGGAGGGCGCGAGAAATCTGTTTTAAGTTATAAAATGGTTTAATTTAATAATTTATACAACTTGAATTGGCGCGGGTCCTATGGAAGTGTGGAAATGGTTGACTAGTTTTAAAATATTGTTTCTTGTTTTGTACTTCGTTAATTTAATAATAAAATTTGCAATCCAACTCGAACTACAATAATGGTGCCATTAGAGATGTTGAAATTTTAAAGGTTTTCAACATAGATTTCTTCAAGTAAAAATATATTCCAACATAAAAGTTGTTGATTTAGTATGCTTTTAAGTTCTTTTTCCTGTTATAGTTATGGTTTATATGTGATTTCATAAAAGAATAATAATTAAATACTATTTTTTTCCGCTTTCAGAAAAACAAAAAGCACCCTTTGCAAAAATTTAAATGGAATGCAATAAAGGTGTTGATGAACCTAGATTTTCAATAGCGTTCTTAGCTTTTATATCTAAATGTGACAGAGTGACAGCTAGATGGCAAAGAAATAAAATAAATATATTTTCTTTTTTGAGAATCACCAAGTTGGTCTCTATTGAATGAAGAACTATAAAGTAACGGCAATTTCTACCGGTAATCTACAAATGAGTAGAACTTTATAGGCTCCGGTAGCCTGGGGAATTACATCGGCGACTACAATCTTTTCTATGTATGGAAAAATACTTCGCTGATGATACAAGAAATGTAATTTTAAAATATCTGTGTAAATGCTAGAGAAGGGAAGCTCAGATGTGATGTGATATCCATTAAGGCAGTGGGGGCCCGGAGGGGACCCATGGAGGCTTGACCTCTTTGGTGGCCCGTGCATTTGCGTAACATTTAATATGTAATGTTAAAAAAATTCGAACACTCATTTGGGGGCCCCCCCTCAAGCGGGGGTCTCGGGGGGATTTTTCAAATTCTCCTCCTACCCCCCACTATAGCTACGCCACTGCATTATTAAAACAACAAACAAGAAAAATAAAATAAAAATACTTTAAATAAAAAAACAACAACAAAGCTTATACACTTATACTAAGTGTAGTTGTATCAATTTGTTTGGATCAGTCGTGTAATAAAATTAGTAATTAGTAATAGATCTAGACCAACAACAATAAATCTGTTCAATTATAAATATTTTTACCCATTGTTTTGGTTGAGCGTAATTTCTTTCTAGCTTTCTCAATACTCTATGATCCTATCCCTTGTCTGGAATACTTGGAAGGGGGTATCTGGGTCGTCTGCTTTAAAATGTATATATATATAGATGAAACAAACGTGAGCGTCCTGAATTCATGTAGGTTTTATAGTTTTAGTTATTTACATATTTGTTTCTACAAA
The DNA here is from genome assembly GCF_947242115.1 of Biomphalaria glabrata. NCBI lineage: Eukaryota > Metazoa > Mollusca > Gastropoda > Planorbidae > Biomphalaria > Biomphalaria glabrata. Next base: position 14,633,885 of record NC_074712.1, read on the forward strand.
AAATAAAGGGGACTAACTCAACTTATACATCTTTATGTCAAGGAAAATTTCTTTGCCTTGTTCGAGATGCAAAACAAAATAACTAATTACTAATAGTTAATCAACTAATTGGCTATTTCTTTTGATTGATTCTTGTGATGGTATGTAAAAGAAATAATTGTGAAATATTTCAGATTGATCCTGTCAGAAGGTTCTTTTATATGCTTTGACTTGACTTGGTTCCTGTGGCTCGCTAGGGGGTTGCTTGATTACTCTATTCCAATTAATTTAATAAGAAATAAAGGACACTGAAGAGTAACCTAAAACAAGGCTTTATTAAACTAGAACGACACATGAACTGACGAAAGAGACTTGGACAGTAGCACACTAAATCAATGTTGTGAACACATTCTCACGACGTTACACAAACATAAACAAATAGAAACTATTTCACCACATTCACCCCGCCTAGAATTAAAATAGCAAGTATAGTAATATAGTAGGCCAATAGCATAAATAAAAAGAGAATGCCAGTGCATGTAATATAATAGATCAATAAACAGTGTCGAAATATTAATTTCTCTTGTAAACATTAATAAATGGTGATACAAAGAAACCTAAAAACCAGTATCTGTTGTATGACTTATAAACAATTACTAGTTTCTGTTTTAAGTATTAACAAATAGTGTAGTAAGTAAACATGCACGTAAGTAAGTGAAAAGTAAACTCTAGTATCAGTAGCAAGAGATAAACAATGCCAGTTTATGTAGAACATAGGTAGTGCAATAAAGAAACAACTCTAGACTCTATAGTTCGGTCTGGTTCTTCTCTCTCTTAAGTTGTAACGGGGTTGACTATCCTGTTCTACAGTTTGGGAGTCACTAGTGAGTTCCTGAGCGTCAAGTGGGGTATTTTCAAGAGGAAGCGCTCGGAGGTCCTCAGAGCCTACCAGGGGTTCTTTCCTTTCTTGTATCACCGTAGGGGTGTTGGCTGGTACTTCCGTGTTTTGAGTTTCTGGAGGATATTCATTATCCTCACTCTGAGGGAAGAACGAAGGTTCACTTGTTGTTGTGGATGGGGAGGGGGTGGGAGCCAAACGTCTTAGAGAGACCGTCTCCTCTTTACCGCTGGGCAACCGTACCACGGCATATTGGGGGTTACACATCAGCAATTCGACTTCCTCCGAGAGAGGCTCATACTTTGAAGATCGGTTCTCTCTTCTCAGCAACACTCGACCTGGGCTAGATAGCCAAGTGGGGATAGATATCCCGAAGGAGGATTTCCGGTTGAACCGGAAAACTCTCTCATGTGGAGTTTCGTTTGTTGCCGTAGATAGTAATGATCTAATCGAGTATAGGGCCTGGTTCAAGACAAGCTCCCATCTTGAGATCGGGAGATCGAGGTCTTTCAGTGCTAAAGTAACAGCGTTCCATAGAGTTTTGTTTAGTCGTTCAATTTGTCCGTTGCCTGAAGGATTAAAAGCTGTTGTTCTACTTGTAGCTATTCCCCTCTCGTGCAGAAAGGATTGCACCTCCCTCGACATAAAGGACGTACCTCTGTCAGAATGGACGTACTCTGGCATCCCAACTAAGGAAAACAGCTGATTTAAACACTTTATGACAGTAGATGAGGACATATCGGGACATGGGTAGGCAAATGGGAAGCGTGAGTACTCATCCACCATTGTTAATAAGTATTTGTTGTGAGTAGCAGATGGGAGTGGCCCCTTAAAATCAATGCTTACTCTCTGAAATGGTTGGGTAGCCTTGATGAGGGTGCCTGAAAACTGTTTGAAGAATCTAGGCTTCAGTTCAGCGCAAGTTTTACATTGGTTTACCACTTTGCGGACGTCCTAGCAGGAAAAAGGTAAGTTCTTAGTCCGAACGAAATGGAGGAGTCTCGTGACCCCTGGGTGACAGAGGTTGTTGTGTAACAGTTTGAGGTCTTCTCCAGTCATTGCTGAAGCAAAGTGGTTCCTTGAAAAGGTATCCGCCGCAGCGTTTTGTTTCCCGGGTCGATATACGACGTCATATTGGAAACAACTAAGCTCCAGTCGCCATCTTTGTATCTTTTCGTTTTTGATCTTGCCCTTGTTCTGCTGGTCAAACATAAAAGACACTGAGCGTTGATCTGTAACCAATGTGAAGGGTCTACTGATAAGGTAATGTTGCCATTTTCTCAGGGCTTCTACGATAGCGTATGCTCCTTTTCCACTGCTGAGTGTCTGCGTTCACTATTAGTGAGTGTTCTTGAAAAGAAGGCGACAGGACGGCCGTCTTGATTAAGAGTGGCGGCAATCGCGATGTCAGAGGCATCTGTTTCGACTGTTAGTGGTCGATTGTAGTCTATCATCGACACAGCAGCGTTTTCAAGTTCGTGTTTTAGCTGTTTAAAAGCTTGTTGTACTTGTTCAGGGGGAGGAAAGGCTTTGTTGTTCACCAATAAATGGATCTTGTTGGAGAAATCTGGGATCCATTGAGAATAATAGGACAGTAGTCCAATCACCCGCTTTTGTGATTTCATGTCTTGTGGTGGAGGTAGGTTTCTCAATGCTTGAAATCTTTCGGGGCCTGGTCTTAATTGCCCTTGTGAGATTTCGTAGCCTAGGAGGCATACTTTATTAGTCGCAATAGCACTTTTATCATTGTTGAAGGTGATACCGTACTTTTAAGCGGCATTGAGAAATCTCTGTAGATTCTGGTAGTGGCTAATGGAGTCAAGTCCGCAGATGGTAACGTTATCCACGTAAGCGAACGTGTCCTGTAGCCCTGCCTCCTCAATTATTGTGTTGATCGTCCTTTGAAATGCGGCGACTCCGTTTGTCACTCCAAAAGGAATGCGGCAAAACTGATAAAGCTTTCCGCCAGCCTCGAACGCCGTGTACTGCTTTTCATCATCCCTGATAGGTATCTGGTGGTAAGCGCTTTTGAGGTCAAATGTACTGTACATTGAGTATTTAGATATTTCCTGCACCAGTTCATCAACTTTTGGCACGGGATACGCGTCGAGGTAAGTGAATCGATTGATGGTTTGGCTATAGTCGATAACCATTCTCTTTTTGTGCCTTTCATTCGTTGTTACAATTATCTGGGCTCGCCACGGGGACGTGGAAGGCTCAATAATTTTGTCAGATAGAAGTCTCTTGATTTCAGTTTGAATGAATTTGGAGTCAGGCATAGAATATTTTCTAGATTTAGTGGCTATGGGATGGCAGTTAGGAGCCAGATTAGCGAAGAGGCGAGGGGCTTCAACTCGTGCAGCTTTCAGCGTACAGACCTGGAGAGTGCTTCGTTTTCCTTCAAATGGGATCATCAGTTTTTCGTGCTGGCTGATGAAATCTAGCCCTAAGATTACATCAGATACTAGTCCATCTAGTAGTGAGAGCTTAACACTTTCATATTGTTCATCTTTGTACTTTATTTTAGCGAAAATATGGCCGTGAGTAGTGCGAGAAAGATGTGTAGAGGCCATGTAGATTCTGTTTCTGGACGTTTCTAATTTTCATTTGTACCTTTTAGCAATTGAAGAAGATATATAGCTTTCACTGCTCCCCGTATCTACGAGAGCCTTCAATGGTACTCCATTGACGAGTATTGAAATAGTAGATTTAGTAAGACCGGACGCTGGTGTCGATGCCCAGGAAGATCCAACGGTTGTAGTCCGAGACGTCTCATCATCTGCTTTCACTATGGCTGAGGTTATAGATTTGAGTGTCTGTCTGGTCGATCTACAGACTTTCTGGAAATGGCCCCTCTTACCGCACAAGTTGCATGTAGCGTCACGGGCCGGACATCTAAAGCGTTGATGTGGGCTGTATCCACAAAAGAAACATCTTTTACTAGTCGCCGCACTCACCTCGTGTTCTACTTTTGTCGTTGGAGAAAGGCTCTCCTCGTCGGCGCTAGCTCCACAGGGAGTTTCAGAGTGGATGTTATACGCCATGGCATAATTATGGGCATATTCGAGTTGTCTTGCCTCTTCATAGGCGTACTGTAGAGTTAAAGTAGATTTCTCTAAGAGTCGCAGCCTTATGCTGTTTGAAGCCAGTCCAGTAATGAAGGCGTCTCTTACGAAGATATCTCTGTGTTCTTCAGCGGTGACAGCTTTGAAGTCACAGTCTTTGGCCATACTTTTAAGCTTAAGTAGGAAGGAGTCAACGGTTTGTCCGTTCTCTTGTCGACAAAGAGTTATCATGTGCCGTGTAAAAATTTCGCTTTTAGGCTTCACGTAGACATTTTGAAGAACTTTGATTGATTCATCGAACGTGGTACACTCACTTATGTACTGAAATACGCTCGAAGAAACGTAGTTTTCCAGTAATTTCTTTTTGTCAATCTCGCAGTGAGAGACTGAGGAGATGAAATTCTCAAATGTTCTGAGCCAGTGCAGCCACTTCTCGGCAGCCGATGGCGAGCTAGGCTCTATGTCCAGCTCTTTTGGCCTAAATAGACGTTCCATTTGTATTACTACTTTTACTTACAGACTGAGAATAGTGTTGAACGAAAATCCAAAAAAGATACGTGAGGCACATAGATCCATGGAATTGAAAATTTCTAGTTTAATAAAATGCAATAAGAAATAAAGGAACACTGAAGAGTAACCTAAAACAAGGCTTTATTAAACTAGAACGACACATGAACTGACGAAAGAGACTTGGACAGTAGCACACTAAATCAATGTTGTGAACACATTCTCACGACGTTACACAAACATAAACAAATAGTAACTATTTCACCACAAATACTTGCTACACAAATACTTGTTACACAAAAAAAACAACCAATTACTACTTGATACACTTTAACTCCAACACATACATAATGTATATAATACTGTAATACTTAAAAAGCACACAATTATATTAACTATCAGTAAATAATACATAAACACCAGTCCATGAAGCGACTGTCCAACCTTCCTGGACCGGGAGCAAGACTTCAATAACTTAACACACTCTCTCGCACATTCAACGAAGACTTAACCATTCAGTTCACAACACGTACAAGACTGTTCACATTTACAACCTGGGAATACATATACAAGGGGATATAACTATCATACCAAAATATCAAACTAACATTCACTCTCGCCATAGCTCCCCCTGACAGATCCGAGATTGGATGTGGGAACAATAACGTGTACAAACTTTTGACCAGACAGACTTCATATAGGCTTTGTAAAGCAATGAGATTGAACTACTATCTACTGTACAGGTTTACTATGTCTAGTTGATGTAGCCGGTGTAGTAGGGAATGTAAACAAAAAAATATTCCATTGAAGTAAATAGCCAGAGAAAAGAGAGCTTAAAGAACGACTCTACCGTCTATCAGTAGCGAGACTTGACGAGGGCACCCCCAGTGTGGGTCTCGTGTACGCCACTCCATACATTCCGCTAATTAGGACAACGTCGTCTGCTAATTTCTTAGGACAGACAACGGAGCTCACGACAAACACCGCGGTAATGAGTACATCTCCCGGGAGGTGTGAAAGGAGACCCGCGCGGGGGAGGACTCTTTAAGGAGGCGCGTAGCGTCACAAGTATCTTAAGCAGCCCCGGGCGCTTCGATATGGTATGCATCACAATAACTCCCCCCCCCCCCCCCCAAAAGCCATCGTCCCAGGTCATAGCGTCTTAGTCACGCCAGAAAGCGATTGTGATGTTTGAGAGCATTTAAAAAAAAAAGTTTCTGTCTTACTTGTGAAAGCATGTAAGGAATTACGAAATGGTGTGGGAAGGGAGAGTGAGTAAGAGTCGGCAAATCCACGAGAGAAGGGGGGGGGGAGAGGAATTGACAGTGTATAACTTAAGACTAGAATTACCGTCTGTCACATCGAGAAAGACGATGCCACAGCCGTCAATATTGCGAGGATAAATGACCAGGAGATCCAGCAATAGAGTTATCCCAAGTTTGTCCAGGATAATATCTCTCAGGAGCCAAGACCTCGGGTGACGTTTCCGTCCAGCCTCGCTCCTAGCGTAGATCACTTGCTAACGCCATTACGTCTTTTTCGGGCCACTCTAGACATATTCATAAGTAACGCGCGCGAGCTCGAATCCCCCAAAGACTGTACTCCTGGGCCAGGAACGATCACATTCGCGCCAGTATCGGAATATGGAAGTTGTTTCTCATCTCTGTTTTTCCCCCCAAACTATGTGGACCTTGCGCACGCCAGATTTCGCCTCCCACATGGGCCCCCATCAAGTCACTCTCTTTCTTTTTGTCGAGTTATGCATTCACTTCAGGATATCCCCCCGGTCCAGAGGCTGTTAGGGGACACGGGCTGTATGAGTTTTCTCCCCCCCCCCTTCTTTTTTTTTTTCACTTTCCTCCCTCGTCTTTCTTCCCTAACCGAGCCTCCCATTTGAGGGAATTACACAATCCGAGAAGAGGGTCCCAGAAGAAGCCGGCGTGTTTTACAATTTGCATATGTGAGCAGATTAACGGTTAGGAGGGAGCTGATTGACAAAATGGGGAGATAATTCGCTTAGATGGCTGGAAGAGTCGTGTCATCTTTGGTTTGGTAAGTGATAAACAAGAGGGCCTGTTTCATAGTCTCCCTTTCCTTCCAGCGTTTTCAATCGACTCACCAATTTATTCAAGACCCATACGATTAATAAAGTGAAGATAAAAATAAATATAATTCCGAGGATTAAAATGAAGACTCTAGATCTCGTTAGATGAATTATATGTTCGGGCAGTAGTTTATATTGCTAAGCAGCACACTAGGACGTAGCCAAAAAGTCAATACAAAGTAGTTCTATCTAGATTGACTTACAGCTAGATCCACCATTACCATCTAGAGCAGTGGTTCCCAAACTTTGTGCATGACGCAACACTTCGCTCATTATGAGTATTTATTGGAACACTTTACTTATTTTTAAAGAGAAATTAATTTACACGGTGGCCTACTAGTTAATTATTGCAGTTGTTCGTGGAACACCTATTCAGGACTTTTTGTTACGGTTCCTAAAACGATGCAAGAGCTGGGACGTGAAGAAGACTCTGAGCACTGTGCACGATAAGCGTTCATCGTCAGCTTGTCCATCACGACAAGAAGCAATTCTTCAGTCAAGTTATTGACAGTTTCGAGAGCCACAGTCAGCGTTTGCAGTTCGTTGGTTTTTTTCTGTTTTCGACCGTAGGGAGGCACGGGCCGCATGAATAAACTTAACAACGTGTACAGTAAACAGTTTGTTCACTTGTTGTTGTTTGTTTTTTTATGATATGCATGCGTAACTAGAGAAAGTTAAAGCTGGGACTAAAGCCATAGATCGCAACTTGCACCCCCCCCCCCTGCAAAAAATCCTACAGGCGCCCCGCAGTTTAGTGCTACTACTCAACGTCCGTCAACATCACGTGGGAATAAAAAAAACATTTCATAGTTCTTTTTTTGCGGTTTTAAAATTGACACATATTCTATTTATATGTAGAGAGTTTATCTTCGGATCCTGAAATTCATCTTCTATTTATATGTATAGAGTTTATCTTCGGATCCTGAAATTCATCTTCTATTTATATGTAGAGAGTTTATCTTCGGATCCTGAAATTCATCTTCTATTTATATGTAGAGAGTTTATCTTCGGATCCTGAAATAAGTTCATCTTCTATTTATATGTAGAGAGTTTATCTTCGGATCCTGAAATAAGTTCATCTTCTATTTATATGTAGAGAGTTTATCTTCGGATCCTGAAATAAGTTCATCTTCTATTTATATGTAGAGAGTTTATCTTCGGATCCTGAAATAAGCTCATCTTCTATTTATATGTAGAGAGTTTATCTTCGGATCCTGAAATAAGTTCATCTTCTATTTATATGTAGAGAGTTTATCTTCGGATCCTGAAATAAGTTCATCTTCTATTTATATGTAGAGAGTTTATCTTCGGATCCTGAAATTCATCTTCTATTTATATGTATAGAGTTTATCTTCGGATCCTGAAATAAGTTCATCTTCTATTTATATGTAGAGAGTTTATCTTCGGATCCTGAAATAAGTTCATCTTCTATTTATATGTAGAGAGTTTATCTTCGGATCCTGAAATTCATCTTCTATTTATATGTAGAGAGTTTATCTTCGGATCCTGAAATAAGTTCATCTTCTATTTATATGTAGAGAGTTTATCTTCGGATCCTGAAATTCATCTTCTATTTATATGTATAGAGTTTATCTTCGGATCCTGAAATTCATCTTCTATTTATATGTATAGAGTTTATCTTCGGATCCTGAAATTCATCTTCTATTTATATGTAGAGAGTTTATCTTCGGATCCTGAAATTCATCTTCTATTTATATGTATAGAGTTTATCTTCGGATCCTGAAATTCATCTTCTATTTATATGTATAGAGTTTATCTTCGGATCCTGAAATTCATCTTCTATTTATATGTAGAGAGTTTATCTTCGGATCCTGAAATTCATCTTCTATTTATATGTATAGAGTTTATCTTCGGATCCTGAAATTCATCTTCTATTTATATGTAGAGAGTTTATCTTCGGATCCTGAAATTCATCTTCTATTTATATGTAGAGAGTTTATCTTCGGATCCTGAAATAAGTTCATCTTCTATTTATATGTAGAGAGTTTATCTTCGGATCCTGAAATAAATTCATCTTCTATTTATATGTAGAGAGTTTATCTTCGGATCCTGAAATTCATCTTCTATTTATATGTATAGAGTTTATCTTCGGATCCTGAAATTCATCTTCTATTTATATGTATAGAGTTTATCTTCGGATCCTGAAATTCATCTTCTATTTATATGTAGAGAGTTTATCTTCGGATCCTGAAATTCATCTTCTATTTATATGTATAGAGTTTATCTTCGGATCCTGAAATTCATCTTCTATTTATATGTATAGAGTTTATCTTCGGATCCTGAAATTCATCTTCTATTTATATGTAGAGAGTTTATCTTCGGATCCTGAAATTCATCTTCTATTTATATGTAGAGAGTTTATCTTCGGATCCTGAAATTCATCTTCTATTTATATGTAGAGAGTTTATCTTCGGATCCTGAAATTCATCTTCTATTTACATGTAGAGAGTTTATCTTCGGATCCTGAAATAAGTTCATCTTCTATTTATATGTAGAGAGTTTATCTTCGGATCCTGAAATAAATTCATCTTCTATTTATATGTAGAGAGTTTATCTTCGGATCCTGAAATTCATCTTCTATTTATATGTATAGAGTTTATCTTCGGATCCTGAAATAAGTTCATCTTCTATTTATATGTAGAGAGTTTATCTTCGGATCCTGAAATAAATTCATCTTCTATTTATATGTAGAGAGTTTATCTTCGGATCCTGAAATTCATCTTCTATTTATATGTATAGAGTTTATCTTCGGATCCTGAAATTCATCTTCTATTTATATGTAGAGAGTTTATCTTCGGATCCTGAAATAAGTTCATCTTCTATTTATATGTAGAGAGTTTATCTTCGGATCCTGAAATTCATCTTCTATTTATATGTAGAGAGTTTATCTTCGGATCCTGAAATTCATCTTCTATTTATATGTATAGAGTTTATCTTCGGATCCTGAAATTCATCTTCTATTTATATGTAGAGAGTTTATCTTCGGATCCTGAAATTCATCTTCTATTTATATGTATAGAGTTTATCTTCGGATCCTGAAATTCATCTTCTATTTATATGTAGAGAGTTTATCTTCGGATCCTGAAATTCATCTTCTATTTATATGTAGAGAGTTTATCTTCGGATCCTGAAATTCATCTTCTATTTATATGTAGAGAGTTTCAAGTCGAGAATTCTATGACACATATACACTACATTTTTTTTTATCATTTATCTCCCTAAAATATATTTTATTCTATGTAGAAACGCGAAGTTATGAGAAACCAATGTGAAACCCTTCCTGTTTACACTTCTCCTGGGACACTAATTTGTTGTTACGATCTTGTACTGTACACCTGTGTTGACAGAGCACCAAGGCACCATTGTTAACACAACCTCAACACAATGTTGTGACATAGAGACAGAATGAGACACTTAACCAGAGAGGGAAAGAGACGCCTCTAAGTCTTGCGGGAAACAGACAATAATCACATCATTTAAAAAAAAAAGGGGGGGTGAGAGCAGAAAAGGTTGAGATGGGGGGGGGGGGCTGGATGAGTATGTAGCCAGGTACACATGGAGACAAGGTCATGGCCGCTAAGAACTTCCATAGGAAGCGGTCGTCAATGAAAAAAACTACCTGGGAGAGGAACACTTCAATGTGTAACTGTAGTGTATCAGCTTGGGACATTTCTTCAGACAATACTGGCTGGTTGTAGCAGCCTGAGATTTGAAAAACAAAAAAAAATTAATTAATAACCTCTAATTGACTAATAGGTTAATTGTTTTATTGATTCATGAGTGGTCATCAACAATAAATAATTGTGATAAGTTTCATTTTAAACCAAGAGTGGGAAATGGGAGAAATAATATGTACACGATTTGTACATGACTGACAGACAGACAGACAGAGTTAAAGTAAATATTAGTTTTGTAAAAAAAAAATGTCTTATTGTATCTTATCATTATTTAAAACTATGATTATAAACAAATTGTAACTGCAGTCCTTATCTCGTTTTGACTGTTTACAATTCTTGTGCTTTCTCCCTCTCCCCCTCTTCCCGGAAATTTCAAGGGAAACTCCAATGGTCTTGACAATTTTTGATATAATATGTGTTTTGATTTACAGATAATGAATATATTCTTCTTTTTTTTAAATTTGCAATAATAATTTAGTAATTGATGTTTTTCCGACGTAATTTTCCTGCGCATCCAAAACAGTCAGACCTTCACCGGGTCTATGTGACGTCACAAAGGTGTTTAATCTATTGACTTATTGTATAACAGGAGACCATACAGCAAAGTTTACATTCTCGTAAAAGAAATATATCTTTGTCTATGCAAATAGATCTAGGATCGGATCTTGTAAGCAAAGAAAAAATGCGTATTAAAAGTAGATTTACATGCTTGACTAATCACGGCAGTGTGTATTTTCTCGCCAGACCACTCAACACACAACAAACACTATCGCTTGGTTTTCTTGTCATGACCGACTACACGTAGTCTCGACTAGCCTTACACTGACCAGCTTGTTCAAATCAGTCAGACACACGATCTATTAATTACTTCTTGGGATAGGGAGAGGCTTCGATGAAAATGTTACTTTTTTTTCTCGAGTTCGTTATCCTAATGCTTTTGGATCTATCTATACATGTTTAACATGGGCGTAGCCAGGGGGGGGGGGGGTTTGGGGTTCAAACCCCCCCCCCCCCCCCCCGAAATGAAATCCGGGGGGGGGGTACGGAATTCAGTCACTGATTTTTTGCTATACTTTTGCTTATTTTAGGTGAGATTTTAATACTAAATCATCACTTACCACAGCACAGTCGAAGGGGTTTTGAGTTAAAAACACTATACCAGAGGGTTCTGAGTTTTAAACCCCCTACCAGAGGGTTTTGAGTAAAAAAAAAACCTATCAGGGGGTTTTGAGATAAAAATCCCTCTACCAGGGGGTTTTGAGTTTAAAACCCCTTAAAACCCCCTGCCAGGGGTTTTGAGTTTAAAACCCCCTACCAGAAGGTTTTAAGTAAAAAAACTCCTATCGAGGGGTTTTGAGGTAAAAATCCCTCTACCAGGGGTTTTGAGTTTAAAACCCCCTACCAGGGGTTTTGAGTTTAAATCCCCCTCTTCTATCAACAAAACTACAAAAAAAAAATGCAAATAACAATCCCCAAATTCCAAGAAAACAGCTAAGGAAGATTTTGACTTTAAAAACCGCCTCCAAAATTACGATAAACCCCCTCTCAATATAAAAAAAAGCAAATTACACACTCAAAATTCTATGAGCGTAGCAGAAGGGGTTTTGAGTTTAACCCCCACCCCCTCCAGTTGGGATTTGAAGCTAAAAAGAGACCTCTTAAATATAAAAAAAAGCAAATTACACACTATAAAATCTATGAGCGTAGCCAAAGGGGTTTTGAGTTTAAAACCCCCCTTAAGATGGTTTTCATGCTAAAAAAATACATCTTGAATATAAAAGAAGCAAATTACACACTAAAATTCTTTGAGCGTAGCTAAGCTAATGAGGGGTTTTGAGTTTAAATCCTCCTCCTCCAGATGAGTTTGAAATTCCCCTACAGAGCGTTTTGAGTTGAAAACCTCTCCAATATTATTTTAAAGCAAACTACAGTCACCAAATTCTATGATCGTAGCTAAATGGGATTTTGAATTAAAAAAACAACAACAACAACTCCAGAGATTTTATTTTAAAACCCCTCAACAGATGATTTTGACGATAAAACTTTCCTTTTCGATATAAAATCTAAAGCGAAATACAGGCATGTAATTCCAAGAGCGTAGTCATGAGAGGTTACAAATTTCTACAAGTGGCTGGGCTTCATAAATAAAAAGTGAATAGTCATCTGCCAAAATTGAAAAACACTAAATGTGGCTCAACAAAGATGGCTAAGACAGATTTTAGGAGTCAGTTATAGAGATCGGGTCTAAATCAAAGAAATCATATGCCGAACTGGGAGTCGAACCCCTAGTAAGGTTGTGACAGAGCGTCGCATGAGGTTTTGCGGGTCATGTTCTCCGACAAAATGAATTACGCCTAATAAGAGTTGCGGAAACAGCTTGCCGAAAATGCGCCGAACGGCGCGAGAGGATCTAAGTCAGTACGAATAGCACATAAGTTTTTGAAATAAAACTTTTTAATAGCAAGATAATGCACTGTAGATACTTCAGAATATGTATTTTGTTGGCTTTCAATACCAGAAATAGTGCTCGGCGGCGGGGCTTCGCCCCGCGCGCAGTGCTCCCCCAGACCCCCTTGCTAGCAAGGGCGGGGAGTCTACAAGATTTCCACTAATTCCAGGAAGAACCTATTCTAGGGCACAATAAACGTCTTTCGAAAGGGTCAGAATGTATAAAGATTAATTATGTACACGCACACACACATATGTATATAGTTTTTTTCCGCGGTGGGGGGGATCCCCCCCCAACCCCCCCCCCCCCCCCCCGAAAAAAAAATCCTGGCTACGCCCATGTGTTTATATATATATAACTTCTTTTTTGAAGTAACGTCTGTATTATATAAGAAAAGTAGATGAATTACAGAAATGGGAATCAAATTGGAGCATGTCTTTCCACCCAGAAAAATGTCAGTTGACAGTTGTTAAGACTAACAAAAAAACTAAAACAAATTAATTCCACTTATCTTATTCATGGCAAACCAGTAACACAGACTAAAAACGCAAAATACCTAGGTATTATAATAAATGAAAAACTATCATGGAATCCACATATTGATGAAACTACAAAAAAATCAAACAAAGCATTAGGATTTATTAAAAGAAATTTCTATAAATCAAATAAGAACATAAAACTAAAATGTTATTTAACCTTGGTTAGGCCAATAATAGAATATGCATCCTCCTTTTGGGACCCCTCAACTCAAGAAAACATTAAGAAACTGGAACAGACACAAAATAGAGCAGTGAGATTCATAACAAACGAATATTCACATTGGACTAGAGTAACACCTTTAGTAAAATCACTAAATTTAGAAAGTCTTCAGGACAGAAGACTCAAAAGTAAAGTAGCAATCATACATAAAACACTGAACCATAATCTTCAAATACAAAAACAAAATTTAATAAAATACTCTGAAAGACACAAAGATAAAGGCACATTCCTCGTCCCATATGCTAGGACAAATTTGTACAAATACTCCTTCTTCCCTAGTGCTATTAGAGCATGGAATGGGTTGCCTGAGCTAGCCAGGAAAACCAGTGGTTAATATGCATGACTAAATGCATGACGCGAAGGACGTAATCATCTTCTTTTTTGAAGTAACGTCTGTATTATATAAGATAAGTAATAAATGATAACTGTATTATAGCTCTGGACTAGGCCGTCACTAAGCCAAACAGTCTAACAGCTACTGTAAGAATGAAGCGATACGATTGGTTAAATCAAGTTTCTCTTTCAGTATTGTTTAGGGAAGTGACGCATGAAATAACTTAAAACAAAATCTCAAGGATACCCGTTTTTTTTTTTTAGATGTCAAGAATTTACTGACTAATTTATTAAATATAAAATTTTCTAAGCATTTAAATAAAAAATGATATAATGTTTACTATTACAACTTTTTACGCAGAATTTAAATATGTCAATAACTCAAATTTGAAAAACTATCAGAGTTTTCCTTTCAGCTACGTACAGTGGTGTAGCAGTCATGGCGCTAAGGAATGTGTCGCATCCAGGACCCAGGACCAATAAGGGCCAACATGGGTCCCTGGTAAGAAAACATAAAACAAAGGTGTATTGACTAAGAATTTGAATGTTTGAATTAAGACATAATAAATCAAAATTGTAAAATAACTATCAATGTAAGTCGAAATATTATGAGTGTGTAAAGTATGTACTGTGTTAAAGAAAGGTAACTCCAAAATTCGTACTACAGTGTGTCACTAAATAAGATTTTTGAAATAAAAAGAAAAATAATAATTTTAATATAAATAGTTAACAAAAATAAACAACCAAACAATGTGAAAGTAATCTACTAGATATATATAAAGTATCTTTTTTTTTTTCGTAGATGTCATTTGCACATTTAATGTACCAATACTAGTCAACTTGTTGAGATACATGAAATATTTTAATAAATTAACACCAAATTCAAACTTTATAGTTCTCACTTCACTCCAATGAAGATCTACAAATTAAATAGACTAAATCTGAACAATTAACATCTTAGAATTTAAAGAAAAACAAAAATTATGTAGACTGAAAATTGTTACAGATAATAAAAAGTTCTTTCCTGATGTCCTTGAGATTATATTTACACAAATTGACTTTCAACTTTGAAGGAACGTAAAGGATGGTATGGTCAAGGGAAACTCATGGGTTTGTCTAGTGGTTAACTATAGGCTCAGCTGACACACACGTGAATCACTCAGGTCAGCGGGGCCATGGACAAGGGACAGTACTACGATTACACGCAAATATGACCAATGTTATGGTCATGTGATCAAAAGCCTGCGTGTACGAGTGACACAGTGTGTAGGAAAGCGGCAGTTCAAGACCGGAGAGCGTCGAGACCAGGACTGTTAGTCTGGCCATGAAGTCGGTCCTGGTTGAGTCCTCATGTGTTGATGTACAAGTCCAGAAAGAGAGACAGTAGAGTTTTGTACGGTGATGTACAGAGTGACATTTTAGTTGTTGATGTGTTTGATGCCAATTGTCTAGTATTGGCTGTTATCTACTTATTCACTCATTAAAGTACCAGATTATTTGGAGCCTTGTTGTCAAGTTCTTGATGTGTTATATTGTGTTGTGTTTAGCAGTGTTTAAGGAGGCCTGATTAGGAGAGAGAGAACGTAACAATATGTTTGTTGATGTGGGTGCGGTCATACATGTATTGGTGTGTATTTAATTTTTTTCTTGGTTAGTATCCATTTAGGTGTTGATTTGCTAATCCTTGTATCATTTTTCTGTCTCTGATGGTTTCAATATTTATTAAGCATATCTTTAAAAGAAAAAAATTATTATTATTATTATAATTTTGTAAGGTAAGGGTGACCAAATGAAGGCGTTACATTACAAAGAAGGTTGGTTTTTTTTTTTACATTCCTTTGGTGTGAGATTTATAATCCAGGTTGGAGTGGCTCATTGTGCTTTATTTGTACTGGGGACTATTTCACACAAAAGAAAAATAAATAAATAAATTAAAATTACTCACAGATACTATATTTTATCTTTTCAGTCTGTGGTGATTCTAACAGAACTCCAGGACCTCTCGGTGTCAACTGGTGGAGATTGGTTGTCCCGGGACTTCATTGGGGAAAAAATTATCGCTAGACCAGACATATTGGAATGCATAATTAATCTTAGATTATATTTAGTCCTCTAAGTTCCTCATGAGCTTACTACAATGCTGTGTGTCCTCAATCTTGGGTTGACGACAAGTGAACATCTGGAAACCGGTACCGGTCTGTCAACTTGTGGAGGTTGACTACTAGTGATTTGGGAAAGCGGTCATAGTAATAGAGTTCAGCCTGTATACAATAGCGTGGGACTTATGACTGAGTGATGTATACGAACAGTTTTTTGTGTTGACTAGCTCGCTTTGTGGTACATAACAACAGTTTCAGGAATTCAATCGCACCAACAAAAACATTTATATTTCTTGGAACCTTTGGGCTTCCATAGGAAATAATGACAGATCCTTCCGAAAGAATCCAAAAAACTTCGTTTGTCTACAACACAGGACAATAGACAACCCAGTGATCGTCAAGTTTGGACAGTTTATGAACAATTTTAACGTGAACCGTTGTGTAAACCGTAAAATTATGTTAGTGTCTAATGTTTTGTTGGCCAATGTTAGTGTCTAATGTGTTGTTGGCAATGTTAGTGTCTAATGTGTTGTTGGCCAATGTTAGTGTCTAATGTGTTGTTGGCCAATGTTAGTGTCTAATGTGTTGTTGGCCAATGTTAGTGTCTAATGTGTTGTTGGCCAATGTTAGTGTCTAATGTGTTGTTGGCCAATGTTAGTGTCTAATGTGTTGTTGGCCAATGTTAGTGTCTAATGTGTTGTTGGCCAATGTTAGTGTCTAATGTGTTGTTGGCCAATGTTAGTGTCTAATGTGTTGTTGGCCAATGTTAGTGTCTAATGTGTTGTTGGCCAATGTTAGTGTCTAATGTGTTGTTGGCCAATGTTAGTGTCTAATGTGTTGTTGGCCAATGTTAGTGTCTAATGTGTTGTTGGCCAATGTTAGTGTCTAATGTGTTGTTGGCCAATGTTAGTGTCTAATGTGTTGTTGGCCAATGTTAGTGTCTAATGTGTTGTTGGCCAATGTTAGTGTCTAATGTGTTGTTGGCCAATGTTAGTGTCTAATGTGTTGTTGGCCAATGTTAGTGTCTAATGTGTTGTTGGCCAATGTTAGTGTCTAATGTGTTGTTGGCCAATGTTAGTGTCTAATGTGTTGTTGGCCAATGTTAGTGTCTAATGTGTTGTTGGCCAATGTTAGTGTCTAATGTGTTGTTGGCCAATGTTAGTGTCTAATGTGTTGTTGGCCAATGTTAGTGTCTAATGTGTTGTTGGCCAATGTTAGTGTCTAATGTGTTGTTGGCCAATGTTAGTGTCTAATGTGTTGTTGGCCAATGTTAGTGTCTAATGTGTTGTTGGCCAATGTTAGTGTCTAATGTGTTGTTGGCCAATGTTAGTGTCTAATGTGTTGTTGGCCAATGTTAGTGTCTAATGTGTTGTTGGCCAATGTTAGTGTCTAATGTGTTGTTGGCAATGTTAGTGTCTAATGTGTTGTTGGCCAATGTTAGTGTCTAATGTGTTGTTGGCCAATGTTAGTGTCTAATGTGTTGTTGGCCAATGTTAGTGTCTAATGTGTTGTTGGCCAATGTTAGTGTCTAATGTGTTGTTGGCCAATGTTAGTGTCTAATGTGTTGTTGGCCAATGTTAGTGTCAAATGTGTTGTTGGCAATGTTAGTGTCTAATGTGTTGTTGGCCAATGTTAGTGTCTAATGTGTTGTTGGCAATGTTAGTGTCTAATGTGTTGTTGGCCAATGTTAGTGTCTAATGTGTTGTTGGCCAATGTTAGTGTCTAATGTGTTGTTGGCCAATGTTAGTGTCTAATGTGTTGTTGGCCAATGTTAGTGTCTAATGTGTTGTTGGCCAATGTTAGTGTCTAATGTGTTGTTGGCCAATGTTAGTGTCAAATGTG
The DNA here is from genome assembly GCF_947242115.1 of Biomphalaria glabrata. Lineage (NCBI taxonomy): Eukaryota > Metazoa > Mollusca > Gastropoda > Planorbidae > Biomphalaria > Biomphalaria glabrata. The sequence continues at coordinate 14,651,618 of NC_074712.1, forward strand.
TTGTTGGCAATGTTAGTGTCTAATGTGTTGTTGGCAATGTTAGTGTCTAATGTGTTGTTGGCCAATGTTAGTGTCTAATGTGTTGTTGGCCAATGTTAGTGTCTAATGTGTTGTTGGCCAATGTTAGTGTCTAATGTGTTGTTGGCCAATGTTAGTGTCTAATGTGTTGTTGGCCAATGTTAGTGTCTAATGTGTTGTTGGCCAATGTTAGTGTCTAATGTGTTGTTGGCCAATGTTAGTGTCTAATGTGTTGTTGGCCAATGTTAGTGTCTAATGTGTTGTTGGCCAATGTTAGTGTCTAATGTGTTGTTGGCCAATGTTAGTGTCTAATGTGTTGTTGGCCAATGTTAGTGTCTAATGTGTTGTTGGCCAATGTTAGTGTCTAATGTGTTGTTGGCCAATGTTAGTGTCTAATGTGTTGTTGGCCAATGTTAGTGTCTAATGTGTTGTTGGCAATGTTAGTGTCTAATGTGTTGTTGGCCAATGTTAGTGTCTAATGTGTTGTTGGCAATGTTAGTGTCTAATGTGTTGTTGGCCAATGTTAGTGTCTAATGTGTTGTTGGCCAATGTTAGTGTCTAATGTGTTGTTGACAATGTTAGTGTCTAATGTGTTGTTGGCCAATGTTAGTGTCTAATGTGTTGTTGGCCAATGTTAGTGTCTAATGTGTTGTTGGCCAATGTTAGTGTCTAATGTGTTGTTGGCCAATGTTAGTGTCTAATGTGTTGTTGGCCAATGTTAGTGTCTAATGTGTTGTTGGCCAATGTTAGTGTCTAATGTGTTGTTGGCCAATGTTAGTGTCTAATGTGTTGTTGGCCAATGTTAGTGTCTAATGTGTTGTTGGCCAATGTTAGTGTCTAATGTGTTGTTGGCCAATGTTAGTGTCTAATGTGTTGTTGGCCAATGTTAGTGTCTAATGTGTTGTTGGCCAATGTTAGTGTCTAATGTGTTGTTGGCCAATGTTAGTGTCTAATGTGTTGTTGGCCAATGTTAGTGTCTAATGTGTTGTTGGCCAATGTTAGTGTCTAATGTGTTGTTGGCAATGTTAGTGTCTAATGTGTTGTTGGCAATGTTAGTGTCTAATGTGTTGTTGGCAATGTTAGTGTCTAATGTGTTGTTGGCCAATGTTAGTGTCTAATGTGTTGTTGGCAATGTTAGTGTCTAATGTGTTGTTGGCCAATGTTAGTGTCTAATGTGTTGTTGGCCAATGTTAGTGTCTAATGTGTTGTTGGCAATGTTAGTGTCTAATGTGTTGTTGGCAATGTTAGTGTCTAATGTGTTGTTGGCCAATGTTAGTGTCTAATGTGTTGTTGGCCAATGTTAGTGTCTAATGTGTTGTTGGCAATGTTAGTGTCTAATGTGTTGTTGGCAATGTTAGTGTCTAATGTGTTGTTGGCCAATGTTAGTGTCTAATGTGTTGTTGGCAATGTTAGTGTCTAATGTGTTGTTGGCCAATGTTAGTGTCTAATGTGTTGTTGGCCAATGTTAGTGTCTAATGTGTTGTTGGCCAATGTTAGTGTCTAATGTGTTGTTGGCCAATGTCATCTCTTCAGGACTGAATTAAAAAAAAAAAAAAGAAACAGTCGAAAAAATAATTTTGGATCTTCGACCTTCCTACTTTTAAGAAGTTATATATAAGTAATGATTGTAATGACCTTCCTACTTTTAAGAAGTTATATATAAGTAATGATTGTAATGACCTTAGTACTTTTAAGAAGTTATATATAAGTAATGTTTGTAATGACCTTAGTACTTTTAAGAAGTTATATATAAGTAATGATTGTAATGACCTTAGTACTTTTAAGAAGTTATATATAAGTAATGATTGTAATGACCTTAGTACTTTTAAGAAGTTATATATAAGTAATGATTGTAATGACCTTAGTACTTTTAAGAAGTTATATAAAAGTAATGATTGTAATGACCTTAGTACTTTTAAGAAGTTATATATAAGTAATGATTGTAATGACCTTAGTACTTTTAAGAAGTTATATATAAGTAATGATTGTAATGACCTTAGTACTTTTAAGAAGTTATATAAAAGTAATGATTGTAATGACCTTAGTACTTTTAAGAAGTTATATATAAGTAATGATTGTAATGACCTTAGTACTTTTAAGAAGTTATATATAAGTAATGATTGTAATGACCTTAGTACTTTTAAGAAGTTATATATAAGTAATGATTGTAATGACCTTCCTACTTTTAAGAAGTTATATATAAGTAATGATTGTAATGACCTTCTACTTTTAAGAAGTTATATATAAGTAATGATTGTAATGACCTTCCTACTTTTAAGAAGTTATATATAAGTAATGATTGTAATGACCTTCCTACTTTTAAGAAGTTATATATAAGTAATGATTGTAATGACCTTCTACTTTTAAGAAGTTATATATAAGTAATGATTGTAATGACCTTAGTACTTTTAAGAAGTTATATATAAGTAATGATTGTAATGACCTTCCTACTTTTAAGAAGTTATATATAAGTAATGATTGTAATGACCTTCCTACTTTTAAGAAGTTATATATAAGTAATGATTGTAATGACCTTAGTACTTTTAAGAAGTTATATAAAAGTAATGATTGTAATGACCTTCCTACTTTTAAGAAGTTATATATAAGTAATGATTGTAATGACCTTAGTACTTTTAAGAAGTTATATATAAGTAATGATTGTAATGACCTTAGTACTTTTAAGAAGTTATATATAAGTAATGATTGTAATGACCTTAGTACTTTTAAGAAGTTATATATAAGTAATGATTGTAATGACCTTAGTACTTTTAAGAAGTTATATATAAGTAATGATTGTAATGACCTTCCTACTTTTAAGAAGTTATATATAAGTAATGATTGTAATGACCTTAGTACTTTTAAGAAGTTATATATAAGTAATGATTGTAATGACCTTAGTACTTTTAAGAAGTTATATATAAGTAATGATTGTAATGACCTTCCTACTTTTAAGAAGTTATATATAAGTAATGATTGTAATGACCTTCCTACTTTTAAGAAGTTATATATAAGTAATGATTGTAATGACCTTCCTACTTTTAAGAAGTTATATATAAGTAATGATTGTAATGACCTTAGTACTTTTAAGAAGTTATATAAAAGTAATGATTGTAATGACCTTCCTACTTTTAAGAAGTTATATATAAGTAATGATTGTAATGACCTTAGTACTTTTAAGAAGTTATATATAAGTAATGATTGTAATGACCTTAGTACTTTTAAGAAGTTATATATAAGTAATGATTGTAATGACCTTCCTACTTTTATAAGAAGTTATATATAAGTAATGATTGTAATGACCTTCCTACTTTTAAGAAGTTATATATAAGTAATGATTGTAATGACCTTTCCTACTTTTAAGAAGTTATATATAAGTAATGATTGTAATGACCTTCCTACTTTTAAGAAGTTATATATAAGTAATGATTGTAATGACCTTAGTACTTTTAAGAAGTTATATAAAAGTAATGATTGTAATGACCTTCCTACTTTTAAGAAGTTATATATAAGTAATGATTGTAATGACCTTAGTACTTTTAAGAAGTTATATATAAGTAATGATTGTAATGACCTTAGTACTTTTAAGAAGTTATATATAAGTAATGATTGTAATGACCTTCCTACTTTTAAGAAGTTATATATAAGTAATGATTGTAATGACCTTAGTACTTTTAAGAAGTTATATATAAGTAATGATTGTAATGACCTTCCTACTTTTAAGAAGTTATATATAAGTAATGATTGTATTGACCTTAGTACTTTTAAGAAGTTATATAAAAGTAATGATTGTAATGACCTTCCTACTTTTAAGAAGTTATATATAAGTAATGATTGTAATGACCTTAGTACTTTTAAGAAGTTATATATAAGTAATGATTGTAATGACCTTAGTACTTTTAAGAAGTTATATATAAGTAATGATTGTAATGACCTTCCTACTTTTAAGAAGTTATATATAAGTAATGATTGTAATGACCTTCCTACTTTTAAGAAGTTATATATAAGTAATGATTGTAATGACCTTAGTACTTTTAAGAAGTTATATATAAGTAATGATTGTAATGACCTTAGTACTTTTAAGAAGTTATATATAAGTAATGATTGTAATGACCTTCCTACTTTTAAGAAGTTATATATAAGTAATGATTGTAATGACCTTCCTACTTTTAAGAAGTTATATATAAGTAATGATTGTAATGACCTTCCTACTTTTAAGAAGTTATATATAAGTAATGATTGTAATGACCTTAGTACTTTTAAGAAGTTATATAAAAGTAATGATTGTAATGACCTTCCTACTTTTAAGAAGTTATATATAAGTAATGATTGTAATGACCTTAGTACTTTTAAGAAGTTATATATAAGTAATGATTGTAATGACCTTAGTACTTTTAAGAAGTTATATATAAGTAATGATTGTAATGACCTTCCTACTTTTAAGAAGTTATATATAAGTAATGATTGTAATGACCTTCCTACTTTTAAGAAGTTATATATAAGTAATGATTGTAATGACCTTAGTACTTTTAAGAAGTTATATATAAGTAATGATTGTAATGACCTTCCTACTTTTAAGAAGTTATATATAAGTAATGATTGTAATGACCTTAGTACTGATAACTATATTGAGCACAATGTCTCTAGTCTTAATATTTGCATTGGAATCCCTCTTGTAAAGATACTAGTGTAAACATTATGGTTAGATTTTTATTTCTTTCACACTTACGTTATATTGATCCTGCTCCACGGGCACCTTGCTACGCCTCTAGCTACATACTCTCCCAGCCCCCCCCCCCCCCCACCCCAGGCCAACTCATATTTACATGATAGACGTGATCGTCTCACCTTGTCCAGTCTGTCATCTGGACAGCAATATTATCCAAAACCAATGGCCGGCAAAATAGTTTAAATGGACCCCTCGGCATCTCAAGTCTAATTAAGCCTTTTCCCTGTCTCCTGTTTTCTTCTTCGCCTGATTTATCCGGGAAGTGTCCGGATGTGTCCGAGGTCGATGCAAGCTTGAACGCGTTCTTTATTGCGTTTTGTCAACTTTGAAGCGCATAAGGAGGAAAATATGGATGAGAGAGAGAGAGAGAGAGAGAGAGAGTGGGAGAGAGAGAGAGTGGGAGAGAGAGAGAGATTGGGAGAGAGAGAGAGAGTGGGAGAGAGAGTGAGAGTGGGAGAGAGTGGGAGAGTGAGAGAGAGAGAGAGAGGATAGGGAGAGCATGTCATTTGCTTGTATGTTTAAAAAAACGGACTAACATTTATGGCTCTGAATTAATTGAAAAGAAGAGGATGAAATATTGTTAAAATGTCCTCCCATTGATCCTTGACATGCACCCTTCAAACTTTCTCCCCCCTCCCTAACTCAGCACATAAAACCGCGCCTCTCCTCATTCTTGTAGCCCCCCCCCCCCTTTTCTATCTTATATATAATATTTATTATTTTAGCCACCCACAACCATCTTCAGAGTTGCTGCTGTCATAGTCTGTGAAAGAGAAAATAAGCTCTTTTGATATAAACGTTTGTACCTTCCCCCCCCCTTTTTTTTTTACTTATTTTTTTCTTTCTTTCTATCTAAAAAAAACAACAACCCATATTTTAACTGGTAAACATCCTTACCAGCTTGCAATGAAATCTTACGACTGGAGAGACCCAATTGACCACATCGTTCGGTCCACTGAAAGTCCCCCCCCTTCTCCTCTTTTATTTATTTTGTTCCAAAACTTTCAAGCACCGTCTTGCGGAACCCCATCGCTGCCAGTTCGTCTCTCTCACCTCGCTTCCTCCTAGAACAGATCCGATTCATCATCGACGGCTCTCGGCAATCCCATTTCCCAGAAATCATTGTTAATTACAAGAGAGGGAGTCTGAGAGGTAAAGACAACGAAAGAGGACGCGGTGGTGTGGGGCAGATAGGAGTTGTAAGAGGCGCCCCTCTCCCCCCGGCACATTAAATAAAAAAACAAACGCTTCATTTCAATACATTGGGGCTTGCGCTCAGTAGTTCTCTTCCAGTGAGGGCGCGCCATCTATATCACGTGACGGTTGAGGCAGAGCTTCACGCTCGAATGACTTTTCGACATCTTCGTTTTATCATTGTTTCTCTGTCATGCGATAAGAGAATGAGCCAAACTTCTCCTCTATAAGAACAACAGGGTAGAGCACACATTTTCTAAGTAGGGTCACATTAAAATTATTTATTTCTATCGGGGTCCGCAAGAAGTTCGTATATATTTTAGATAAGGAAGCTTTCCTCCTTTTCCTCCTAATTTAAAAATATATTTTATTTCTTGCCCTCCTGTTGGAAGTAAACGTTATCTTCCTTTCTTTCTTTACCACCACCTCAGCCCTTTTGTTCTGTGCAAGGGCAGCACGCACTGTCTGTTTCTTACATTCTGATCGTGGCCCTTTTCTTCTACATACTTTTATTAGCAGTAGACCTAGCTTCCGCTTGCAGACATCTATGTTTGTTAATCTTGGACATCTCAGCAAGCTAAGTACATAGGATGTCTTTGGAAATTCTAGCGTGGGGCATGCGGCCAACATGTCTGAGCCAGCGTAGCACTACTCCCAGTGTTCTATCTGGCATGGATCTGACATGTCTAAGCCAGTGGGACATCCTAGTACACCATGGCGCCACACTTTCATGGAGGTCCTCAGAGCAGGTGGGAGGAGGCTTCAGACATTGCCAGTGACAGATTTTTGTGGAAACAGCTTGCCGCCCAATGCGCCGAACGCGCGGGAAGATATAAGTAACTAAGAAAAGCACATTAGGTTTTTGAAATAAAACTTTTTAATAGCAGGATAGTGCAATGTAGATACCTCAGCATATGCATTTTGTTAGCTTTCACTACCGGAAATAGTGTTTGGCGGCGGGGTGGGGGAGTATTAAGCGCTCCCAGAGACCTCTTTGCTGGCAAGGCCGGGTAGTCTACAATTTTTCCACTAACTCCAGGAAGAACTCATACTAGGGTACAATAAACGTCTTCCGAAAGAATGAAGGGTCAGAATGTAATATAGACTAATTATGTGTGCGCGCGCGCACGCATACACACACACACATCATGGCTACGCCCATGGAGGGGAGGTGGGGAGAATTAGAAAATCCCCCGGCCTCCAGTTGAGGGCGGCCCCCAAATGAGTGTTAGAAACTTTTATTACATTAAATATTACGTAAAATGCCGCCCCCCTCCCCCCCACAGAGGTCAAGCCTCCCGTGCCTCTAAATGATGACAAAATCCTAGCTACGCCACTGGATAGATCTCCTTGCATGTTGACCAGTTCTCACTGCCACAAAACAAACTACAACACAGACTTTGTAGGCATTTTGATTGTGGTGATCAAGTCTGAAATTCCCCAGACTCGCATTGAGACTTTGACCATGGCTGCAGAGACCTTCCTCATTCATTCTGTCTCCTTAGTGTCTGAGGACAGCGTGGAGACAAGACACAAACAGCTCTAAAAACAAAAACATTAACAACAACAACATTGCGATAACAAACACATGTAATAAACACAGACGTGAATAATACATTAAGTCTCTTACATTGTGTTGTTGCTTGCAAGTTGATAAATATTTTATGTGTAAGTTATGTAATTATAAAGAAATATTTTAATGCACAAAAAAGTCCATAATCTAATTAAAGAAATATATGAAAATGGAAAGCGATATCCCAATGTTAATATTTAAAAACAAAATGCAGGCGGGGGAGCATAAGCAATTCATCATAATGATACATCGTTTGCGGATCACTAATGGCGCCATCTTCTCTTATTAATGAAACGAGCGCACCAAATTATCTTTAAACAAATCCGCCGACAAAAAATAGTTCGTCTTGTTCAATTCTGGTCAACTTTCATTTCTCTTCTAATCCCCTTCTGTATCAGATCCTTACGCGCATACAGGCACAGTCACTCACTTGAGGATACGCACACATACACCACTAGGCTCTACTGCACACACAAACACATAAACTAGCAAACGCATTTGGCTGTGAGTTGTCATATTCTTAGCGATTTCTTTTTTTTTATTATTTTCTGGAGAAAGATTTTCGTTACAAAACTCAAAACTCGTCTCTTCTTCGTCTTGCTTTTACAGATCTGGAAAGATTAAAAAAAGAAGAAAGAAAAACTCTCTCCCCCCCCCCCCCCCACTCTCTCTCTCTCTCTCTCGCTTTCAATCTTATTTTGTTCATCGTATTTAAACTGAAGAAAGCAAGATATTAAGGAACCAAATATTCCGCTCATCAATAGAGCGGTCATCTGGTTTGATTAGAGGCCCTGGTCAGAGGGCCGGCTCGTTTTTTTCTCAGCATCGTCTTCGTCTTTTGATTCGTTGGAATAGCCCGGTTCCGGTGGTCAGGTTCAATCCATCAAAATCTCATAAACCTAGATCTATTGGTAAAACTAAGATCTAGATCTAGTGGTAAAACTAAGACCTAGATCTAGTGGTAAAACTAAGACCTAGATCTAGTGGTAAAACTAAGACCTAGATCTAGTGGTAAAACTAATACCTAGATCTAGTGGTAAAACTAAGACCTAGATCTAGTGGTAAAACTAAGACCTAGATCTCGTAGTGAAACTTAGACCTAGATCTAGTGGTAAAACTAAGACCTAGATCTAGTGGTAAAACCTAGATGTAGTTCTAAAGGCAGCAAAGATGAAACAATTATCTGGAAAAAAAATACAAAGAATGTAAAACATTATTTTCTATTTGAAGTTTTATTGCCGAGTTCTTTGTTAATATTTTAATGTAACTTTTTTTTTTCAAATTATTATCTTCAGTTTTAGTATTTTATTATGTTAAATTTAGCCATATCAGGAGGTCCTCATGGATGGCAAAGACCTTTCTGAAGGGAACAGTACCAGGAAAAAGAAAGACAGAGAAAGAGATAGGGAGAAAAAAATAAAAACAACAAACAGGCTTGTCCTTGATCTAGATTCTATTCAAGTTAAAAGACAGCAATGGAGAGAGACAGTGTGGTGCATCAACAGTCCAACAGACCATGGTGAAGGAGAAAAATAGGTGTGTATTTATTGTTCTATTTATTACTGCTAAAAGGTGGTCGACGTAACAGAGGCGCCCCACGCAAACGCTTCAAAGACCAGCTTCGGCGTCAACTTTCCTTGACTGATATAGAAGAGAGGACCTGGTTGCATGCGGCCTCAGAACGAGACAGCTGGAGGACACTTATGAAGGCCGCCGGATACACATTTGAGACCAAAAGAAAATCCGCTGCCGAGGACAAACGCAGACGGCGAAAAGAAAATCTAAATCGCCCATCTGCGGACAATGGTTATGCCTGCCCTGGATGTGGCAAAATATGTATGTCACAGCTGGGGCTGCGCAGCCACGGGAAATACTGCATTCCTCACTAATCTTCGGATTGAAGACAAGCCTTATTATTGCTGCACATAATTCTGTATTTATGTTGCATTATAGTTTCTAAAGTAAGTAAACTTTCCCCTTGACATCTTGTGATCTACGGCGCTGATGATGTTAAGGTCATCTGTTTCTGTGACCCATGGTTAACGAGGGTGTCATGTTACCAGCACAACGACCAACCGCCTTCACTTTTCCCAAATAGATGCCAGGTACCCCTGGACTCAGGGCCACCTGAAAAGCCAGAAATAAAAAAAAAAACAGTCTTTGGCAGGATTCGAAACCAGGAACTCTCGGTTCGGAAGCCAAGCGCTTTACCACTCAGCCACCGAACCTCCAAGCAAATAGTTCTATAATTTTATAATTATTATTATGTGTATACCCACTTCAAAGTTCGTTATATTTTTTGTTCTATATATTGTTGCATTTATGGTTATTGCTTTTGATATTGTAGTAGCTACTGTTATATTTATTATTCTATAAATTGTTGTGTTTATTGTTATCACACTAAGATTTAAAAAAATACAACATCGTAAAGACAAGCGACTTACTAGAATGATTGATTGATCTCTATTGATCGGCGTGGTCCCCTCTCCGTACAAGGGCTAACGTCTACATCAACAACAATGGTCACTTCGGACTGACAGACTGGCTAGCTGACTCGATGACCACAACTTCACAACACAGTGACACGTGAAGGGCGGTTTATATATGACCCACTGACCACTGTATCAGAACAATATGTACTGTTGGCATCCTCACTAACTTGTCCGGATGACCAGAACAGACTGACCAGAGTGTGATGAGAAAACTGACCCTCTGTAAGACAGTTTGAGAATTGGATTAAACACAGAACAGTACCAAAGCCTTAAACCATTTTTCCGTTTTTTATGTTTAACATATACGAAAACACTAGAACTACTTTCATTTTCCGATCAGTCGAAAGCCAATAGAACCGAAGACTAATTATTGATTGCGTTTTTAAGTGAAGTAAGACTTGCAACAAGACTGCAATAAAATACACTGGTACTTTATCACAGTTCAACACCTACGCATTTGTAGGCCGTGTTACACCTGATGTCACGAGTTCCTCCTTGTTGATGTAGGTGCTATCCTAGACTTTGGTTGATTTTAAATTGATACGTGACACCTGGGTATTAATCGTAGTGAAATACCTGAGTTTTGACCATAAGGCATATTTCGGTACTAAAATCAATACACCAAACTGTAAGACATTGAAACCAAATTTAGTTCGAAGTGCTGGTGTAATAAATACTAAATTGTATTACATTATCCTAGCTCATTCTTGCTGTTCAATTATTTTTAGCGGCCCCCGAAAGGGGAAAAGACGCTATTAGTTTTGTGCGAAATGTCTGTCCGTCTGACCGTCTTTCCGTCTGTCCGTCCGTCCCGTTTAAATCTCGTAAACTAGAAACGATATTGAAAATCGGACATCACAATATTTTAGACCATTCAAAGTTCTGATGCAACGGCTACTTTTTTTTTCTGAAAGCGAAAAATCTAATTTTAAAAATCAATTATGCAAGCAGTTTTTTAAAGAGAAAAAGCTAATTAGTCCCCTAATTAGTTAGACATAATTTAAAATGAATAGTAATCTTATAAACTTCATTTTTATGAACATTATTTATATTGCGGAATGTTTTTTTTTTTTTTTTTTTTTGAGGATTCGAATAAGAGATTGAGCCTTTTCAAAACAATTGGATCAATTATAAGACATCAGTTAGGCCAATGGAAGCGCGGTGGCTGAGCCGTAAAGCGCTTGGCTTCCGAACTGGGGGTCCGGGTTCAAATCCTGGTGAAGACTGGGATTTTCAACTTTGGAATCTTTGGGCGCCTCTGAGTACACTCAGCTCTAATGGGTACGTGACATTAGTTGGGGAAAAGTATAGGCGGTTGGTCGTTGTGCTGGCTACATGACACCCTCGTTAACCGTAGGCCACAAAAACAGATGAACTTTACATCATCTGTCCTATAGACCACAAGGTCTAAAAGGGGAACTAGTTAGGCCAGGTTCACATCTAACTTTACATTCACTTTCACCTATCCTTTGATCTGCGGGACCGTTGGGGCACTACACAAGATCTGTTAACCTTCTTTCTCCATTCTTATCTCTCATTTGTCTTTGATATAATTTCATTTGCATGTTCTTTCTGAAAATATTGAAGCCTGCCTGGATGGACCTTTTCGGGGGCCGATTTTGAGTTTGTGTTTCCACACAAACTGTCTTTTGTAACCTTGTTTTTTATTACTTTGGTTTGATATGATTTTTCTCTCCCCTTTTTGAAACTTAAACTGAGCCAAGAAAAACATAACCAGACACTGGTCAGCAAAGTACAACTTTATTTGTTGTAGTAGCAACTGGTCAAACACGAGTTGGACAGATACATCTTTAGAAAAAGTCATTTATAAGTATGAGAATAAAAATTGTTTAAGTAATAAATGGGCATTTAATTGTCTAGTGTACATTTCTGAGCGGCATTTAATTGTAGAGTGTACATTTCTGAGCGGCATTTAATTGTAGAGTGTATATTTCTGAGCGACATTTAATTGTAGAGCGTACATTTCTGAGCGGCATTTAATTGTAGAGCGTATATTTCTGAGCGGCATTTAATTGTAGAGCGTATATTTCTGAGCGGCATTTAATTGTAGAGTGTATATTTCTGAGCGGCATTTAATTGTAGAGCGTATATTTCTGAGCGACATTTAATTGTAGAGCGTACATTTCTGAGCGTCATTTAATTGTAAAGTGTATATTTCTGAGCGGCATTTAATTGTAGAGCGTACATTTCTGAGCGACATTTAATTGTAGAGCGTACATTTCTGAGCGGCATTTAATTGTAGAGCGTATATTTCTGAGCGGCATTTAATTGTAGAGCGTATATTTCTGAGCGGCATTTAATTGTAGAGTGTATATTTCTGAGCGGCATTTAATTGTAGAGCGTATATTTCTGAGCGACATTTAATTGTAGAGCGTACATTTCTGAGCGGCATTTAATTGTAGAGTGTATATTTCTGAGCGGCATTTAATTGTAGAGCGTATATTTCTGAGCGGCATTTAATTGTAGAGTGTATATTTCTGAGCGGCATTTAATTGTAGAGTGTATATTTCTGTGCGGCATTTAATTGTAGAGCGTATATTTCTGAGCGGCATTTAATTGTAGAGTGTATATTTCTGAGCGGCATTTAATTGTAGAGTGTATATTTCTGAGCGGCATTTAATTGTAGAGTGTACATTTCTGAGCGGCATTTAATTGTAGAGTGTACATTTCTGAGCGGCATTTAATTGTAGAGTGTACATTTCTGAGCGGCATTTAATTGTCGAGTGTATATTTCTGAGCGGCATTTAATTGTAGAGTGTATATTTCTGAGCGCCCGTCAACGTTCGTTTTAGAAAATATGTTCGTTGCAGATTTCATATTTGAAAAGTCTTCCAGACTGTCAAAAAATAATCGTATTGTTATATTTATGTCCGTCTATTTCCAGTCTACCTCGAGACTTTATGCGGCGCGACAGCTACCAGGTGCTGTTATTGGTGGTGGGGACATCTTGATTTTGAGTTATTGAGAATTGAGCTGCTATCGATATAAGGGATTCTCCGAAAACTGTTTTCGCATCGATCTCAACATAACCTTATAAGAATTAGTATCGATCTTCACTGGCCAGCTACAGTAACGAGTTTCAAAAAAGGCGTTCAAAGGCGGAGCAGGGCTTCTTAGAAGATTGCCCGCGACCCCCAGATCAACGCGCTCGGGCCATTCTGTCAGAGCGCCAATCACGCGATTCCAAGCGCGCCCCCCGACGCAGCAATAAAAGATTCGGCCTCCTGATCGTGTCTAGGGTGTGTTTGCAGACGTCATCCGCGTCGCCGGCAAGGCGTGATGGCTTTCTGCGTCTGCCGCACAGCCCTGTCAGGCGTTAATAGTTACACGGTGTTACTTTTTACAAATCCCCTGACCCTTCATGTCCAGAGCTGAACGTCTTTTTTATTTTTCTTTTTAAATCTTTCTTTTTTTGATCGTCTGAAAAGAAAAGGCAGACGGGGGGAGAGTTATGGTTCTTTAGTTTCGTAATTCAAAAGCACAGCTCTTTTCTCGAGATTTCTTGACGTTTCTGAGTGATGCCGATGAATTCCGCTGCCGGAGAACAAGCATCTTCTGTTAGGCGGACTTCCATCAGCAACGCGGAAAAGATCTTGCCAGAATAGAAAGGTTTCTGTTAGGTAAAGTTGGAATGGACAGATTCTTTGATGGAGAGAGATGGAGGACAAAGCAATAGAGATTTCAAGGCATGGTCAGACGGAATGATGAAATAGTGCAGCCCTCCTCACTCCGCCTTGGTAATAAAAAATTATTTTGTTTACTTTGATTCTATCCCTTGCTAGCATATAGTAAAAAGCTAAGACAACAAAATAGAAGCTGTCTCCAGACAATACATCTTTTTTTAAACAACATTTTTTTTTATTATCCTAAGAAAATCCTTCAAACTTCAACTTATCTTATCTTTATAATATGTTAAACTACTTCAAACTTTATCTTATCTTATCTTTATAATATGTTTAACTACTTCAAACTTTATCTTATCTTATCTTTATAATATGTTAAACTACTTCCAACTTTATATTTGAAATTCCAATGAACATTTTGTTGAAAAAGATTGTTGAAACTAATTAAGTGAAACCAGTTTCTATTTCAGTGTAGAAATTAAAGTTGTGCATTTGTCTCAGAAAAAATTGAAATTATTTTTTCTTTTTATTTGTATGTAATATTTTTTTTTGTCTTATTTTTGTCTTATTACAAAGCTTATATCAGCTTATATAGCTGTCTGTTCAAAAGTTTATATACGTTATTTCTCCAACAGCCATTCTCGGATCAAGTTGAAACTTCGCACAATTATTCAATGAACATAGACAAGACTTTCTTGGAAAAAAAAACAATTTTTTAATTTAATTTTTGTTTATTTCCATGAAAATTGAAACATGAAAAAACAAAAAACAGAACTACAGACCAGACCGAAATATTGCTGTTTAAATCTATTGCAAGAAACAACAAGTACAACAGCCAGATATTAATACAAACAACCAACCACAAAGAAACAGTCTCCCAGATATTAATACAAACAGCCAACCACAAAGAAACAGTCTCCCAGATATTAATACAAACAGCCAACCACAAAGAAACAGTCTCCCAGATATTAATACAAACAACCAACCACAAAGAAACAGTCTCCCAGATATTAATACAAACAGCCAACCACAAAGAAACAGTCTCCCAGATATTAATACAAACAGCCAACCACAAAGAAACAGTCTCCCAGATATAAATACAAACAACCAACCACAAAGAAACAGTCTCCCAGATATAAATACAAACAGCCAACCACAAAGAAACAGTCTCCCAGATATTAATACAAACAGCCAACCACAAAAAAACAGTCTCCCAGATATAAATACAAACAGCCAACCACAAAGAAACAGTCTCAGAGCATACAAATCAAAGAGAAGGAACTACATTATTTCCATTATCTTTACAAGTCTACGTCTGTTCAGTGCACGTAATAAACACAGTAACACAGGTGAGACAAAAAAAAACGACTTATCTAGTGAAACTGACCAACAATGAAAAGCAACAAAACAAAACAAAAAACAACAAAACAAAAAGCTCTACCGACTTTCTAAATTCCAGACATTATATTTCAGTTAGGCTGGCATTATATTGATGTCTATTGCTGGCATTCGATGAAACAATAAAATCAAAACAATGGTTAAAAACAAAAAGGAAAGGAAACAAAGAAGTACTAAGATACAACTTAGCGCACTGACTGTAGTCTGTTGTTTGATGTCTGTCGAATTAAAACAAGGAAATATTAAGGACAAAGAAATCATGGAATGAAAGTGGCCACACAGTTTTAAAAAAACATTCAATCGACACAAATAAAACATTTTTCGAAAAGAAATTTTCATTACGTATTTCTTAGACCAAAACAATTTAAGAATTTAAAATAGAGCTAGATATGTTTCATTATCAAAGTGTATTAACTATTTAGAGAGAATTGGTGACCTAGAAAGTTATGGGCAGCGAAAAAGCACCGGCCTCATCTCTGGAAGAAAAGAGTGCCGAACAAAAAAATGACTGGCTTCTCTACCACCAAAGCGAAAGCTACCTTAACCTGCGATATATGTGAACGGGAATGTCTCTCCAAGATAGGTGACATAGGTCTCCACAGTCACGTGAAAAAACGCCCTACGAGATGAACCCTAGTCGTTACGACTGAAGGAGGCCAACAATTACTTCAGACATAAAACACAAAATACAAACATGTTTTCAGACATAAGATAGAAACCTGACACTCGCTGTTTGTTCTCTGACAATGTTCATTGCAGACATTCCTGTTACGCCGTACACACCAATGGTCTCTTACTACACGCATCACAAAAGCTTTTATTCCTAGAGGCTGATGGGGCAGCTATTGTAAAGCCTCTTATTCCGTGAGGACAAGACTTAACGAGGCCGCCATGTGGCCCACACAACGATCGAGAGACTCAACTCTAACCAGTCAGAGACGGTAACAAAATGGCGGAAGCTTCTGCCAACAAGATATCATACACTTAACCCATTCCCCCCTGTCTCCAAATGTATACCACTACTTCTCTAAGGTGCTAATCCAAATCTCAGACTATGGCGCCCTTCTAACGCCCTATAACTCTCACTTTACACACAACTAAATACAGCATATAACATGAAGTAAATAAAACAAAAATCTGTATTGAAAATATAATTGAGTAAGTTACATCTCTCTCTCTCTCTCTCACACACACACAAAAACACACACACACACACACACACACACTTACCTGTGTCTGTAGATTGACACAAGGAATACAGACTAGCTATGGCCCTACTCTGTAAAACAGGATCTAAGTAAAAGTAATGTTCATTTACAAGAAAGAAACCAAAAGTTAAACTGATATAATAACACATTAAAACATTTACAATTATGAGACATTTGAATGCAATTAGATAACGTATCTTCTAGACAGTGCAATGAGAGAACGTATCTTCTAGACAGTGCAATGAGAGAACGTATCTTCTAGACAGTGCAATGAGAGAATGTATCTTCTAGACAGTGCAATGAGAGAACGTATCTTCTAGACAGTGCAATGAGAGAATGTATCTTCTAGACAGTGCAATGAGAGAACGTATCTTCTAGACAGTGCAATGAGAGAACGTATCTTCTAGACAGTGCAATGAGAGAACGTATCTTCTAGACAGTGCAATTAGAGAAGAAAACAGAGTTCAATAACAAAGTACATAGTTTATTTTTATTTCTCACGATCATTGACTGACCCCATGACTTTATGTAAACACAAGTATTGTTTGACCCTTGACTTTATGTAAACACAAGTATTGTCTGACCCCATGACTTTATGTAAACACAAGTATTGTCTGACCCCATGACTTTATGTAAACACAAGTATTGTCTGACCCCATGACTTTATGTAAACACAAGTATTGCCTGACCCTTGACTTTATGTAAACACAAGTATTGTCTGACCCCATGACTTTATGTAAACACAAGTATTGTTTGACCCTTGACTTTATGTAAACACAAGTATTGTTTGACCCTTGACTTTATGTAAACACAAGTATTGTCTGACCCCATGACTTTATGTAAACACAAGTATTGTTTGACCCTTGACTTTATGTAAACACAAGTATTGTTTGACCCTTGACTTTATGTAAACACAAGTATTGCCTGACCCTTGACTTTATGTAAACACAAGTATTGTTTGACCCTTGACTTTATGTAAACACAAGTATTGCCTGACCCTTGACTTTATGTAAACACAAGTATTGTTTGACCCTTGACTTTATGTAAACACAAGTATTGCCTGACCCTTGACTTTATGTAAACACAAGTAATGTCTGACCCTTGACTTTATGTAAACACAAAGATTGTCTGACCCTTGACTTTATGTAAACACAAGTATTGCCTGACCCTTGACTTTATGTAAACACAAGTATTGCCTGACCCTTGACTTTATGTAAACACAAGTATTGTTTGACCCTTGACTTTATGTAAACACAAGTATTGCCTGACCCTTGACTTTATGTAAACACAAGTATTGCCTGACCCTTGACTTTATGTAAACACAAGTATTGTTTGACCCTTGACTTTATGTAAACACAAGTATTGCCTGACCCTTGACTTTATGTAAACACAAGTATTGCCTGACCCTTGACTTTATGTAAACACAAGTATTGCCTGACCCTTGACTTTATGTAAACACAAGTATTGTCTGACCCTTGACTTTATGTAAACACAAGTATTGTCTGACCCTTGACTTTATGTAAACACAAGTATTGTCTGACCCTTGACGTATGTAAACACAAGTATTGTCTGACCTTTGACTTATGTAAACACAAGTATTGTCTGACCCTTGACTTTATGTAAACACAAGTATTGTCTGACCCTTGACTTATGTAAACACAAGTATTGCCTGACCCTTGACTTTATGTAAACACAACGATTGTCTGACCCCATGACTTTATGTAAACACAACGATTGTCTGACCCCATGACTTTATGGAAACACAACGATTGTCTGACCCCATGACTTTATGGAAACACAAAGATTGTCTGACCCCATGACTTTATGTAAACACAACGATTGTCTGACCCCATGACTTTATGTAAACACAACGATTGTCTGACCCCATGACTTTATGGAAACACAACGATTGTCTGACCCCATGACTTTATGGAAACACAAAGATTGTCTGACCCCATGACTTTATGGAAACACAACGATTGTCTGACCCCATGACTTTATGGAAACACAATGATTGTCTGACCCTATGACTTTATGGAAACACAAAAATTGTCTGACCCCATGACTTTATGGAAACACAATGATTGTCTGACCCCATGACTTTATGTAAACACAATGCTATTAATAAAGTTGAAAAAACAAGGTGCCGAAGATTCAATACAGAAATTCAACCGGTATGTGCACAGCAATAGCAGTTATAACGTGTAGATAATAATGAAATAACGTGCTCAAGGATAGTGATAATAATAATAATAATAATAATAATAATAATAATAATAATAATAACAATAATAAAATATCTTATTAGTTCCAACGAAATACTGTTAGATCATGATTTTATAATAAAACTAATAATCACAGTGTTATGGTGTATATGTGCGTGTTTCTGAATGTAACGATGAGAAATGATGGGCGGATGGTTTTGGTTGTGTAGGCTAAATAGATTCTGATAAAAATCACGGGCTGGTCTGTCGTAGTGAAGAAATAACTGGCGTGAACGTTGAAGAAGAGGAAATCAAGCATGAGACGTGAGACTGAAGAGATTTGTGTAGTTTTAGTCAGTTGTATCTGGTGGAATTGCTCAGGTCATTCGTGTGTATACATCCGTCTTACTTTCAAGTTTAATTTGTTCTGGATTTATAAAAGTTATATTCAGTTTTGGTTTAAAAGAAACTTGTTTATGTTTATTTCTGGTTCTTCATTAGGAATGTAATTCGCCTACATCGGTCTAGTTGTACTAGCTGTTTGGTGCTACAAACCAACGATCAAATAACAAGAAATAGTAATAAAAAGAATAGTAATAATAATAAAGGGAACACAAAATTTGTGTTTCTCTTTAACGAAACTCGACCCTGGCAGTGCCAGAGAATGAGTACTCGTTCGTTTCTAACATAATAATGTCATCTGAAGAGAATAGTGAGCTCTCAAACTAGCTTGCCAAGGTGTCGCCTGTGAATGGTCTATGTAGTTTATTGTGTTTTTCCAACATGTCTGTCGTGAAACCTAGAAACACAAGCTTGTTGCCTCAGCAGTTGGTAGGGGCCGTTCTCAGTAATGGGGATGAGTCTGCACATTTGGCAGGGCCTGTGACAATGGGTCCAAGGCTGTAGTATCATCGTAGAAACTTCAAGGCTGCGTGGTGGCGCAAGAGGAATTTCTACTAGCAAAATATTCTTTGGCGCCTTATAGCTGATGGCAGCGTCAGTAAAAATTGGCCGCCGAATTTTTTTTTATTAATTAGAAGAAGGAACTTAAAAAGCGCCTGTAGTAGCACACTGCATTAATCAACTGTTTCTAAATCCAGCACACTGAAACTGTAGACTTGGCTTTTCATGTATTTTTGAGTCTTCTAGGTATTCATCAATTTGTAAATATTTTCTTACATAAATAAACGTAAGTAAAACAGTTTTAAGCTTTTAAATGCCTGGATTTCTAGACAAGTTGGAATGCAAAAGAGTTTTCAATATTAAATTAACATATGACATCTTTGTAATATTTTTTTAGCTAAATATATATATATATAGGTGCATTAAACAATTTATACTAAGACATTACTCACATTGTTTTACATTACAAATATGTGTACATCTATGGTACATAACATGACTCTATTCATTTTCATTTATCACATCGATTTCATTATGTTTCTCCATTATGTTTCATTACATCATGTTTCATTACACCATGTTTCATTATATCATGTTTCATCATCCTTCATTATGTTTCATTATGTTCCACCATGTTTCATCATTTAATTGTCAAGCAAAACAGAACATTTATTGAAATGAAACATTGTCAAGAGTTAAATAACAAACAACAACAACAAATGAAACACATATAATAACTCCATATTTTGTTTTATTCTTTAAGATTTACTACACCTTGACCCTGACCTAATTCATTGAATGTATCCCAAACTTTCTTCTTACAAGTGATAGAAAATTAAAAATAGCGAAACTTAAACTCAAGAGTTGATGATAAAGAAAAAAAAGTGAAACTAATATAACTCTTATTTGATGATAGGAAAAACAAACACACGCGCACGCACGCACACACACACACACTGTGTCGATGCTTCAGTCTGCTAACTTTGATTTTCACAAATTGGCTTCGACAAATTCAAATAAATCCAACCTGTGTCTTCCATACTTCATAACCGTAAACTGTTTTGTGTTATCAAAAACATCAACATCTAAATATTTAACTTACGCAGACTCTTCAATACATACATTACTATATCATAGTCTATACGCAATAAAGAGTACATTCATTTCATTGTTATCACAAGATCTTTAATTAAAAAAAACAAAAAAAAACTACTTGTCTTCCATGTTTTTCGGTACTCAACACGAGGTGTGTCACGTGATAGTCTAAAATGTAAACAAGATATGTCGCAGTCAGTGGCGTCAAGAGGTTAGGTGTCACTCGAGCCTGCCCGCACCCACTAGTTGCAGTTGGTAAAGTTTGGAGAAATGAAAGCAGTACAAAATTAGAATCACTTCATTGAATGCTCTACATATAGGTAACAAAACAATTTAGATACAATCAAATTTAAGCGCCCTTAAAGACTACTTGTACTATATAAATTATGAATAAAAAACAGCAAATATATTCGTTCTTCAATAGTTTCATAGATAGGATTAGACGATTTAAAAATTAAAAAAATATAATCACATAAATTGGCCTCTAATACTATTTATAGAGTAACAGAAAAAAAATCATAGTTCTAAATCTTTCTTATAGAATTTCTAATGCAATAGTGTTCCAACAAATATTTGCTATTTAGCCATATTTAATAGTTTTATACTGAAAATATTTGTTCACATTATTCACTCTTCATCATATGTACGGCTAATACTCTTTTAGTGCAATGTTTTGATTTTTTTTTTTTTTTGTATAAGGGGCAATCACTCTTGGCAACTCATTGACTAGTTAGCTCATCACCCTAGAGTTGCTGAACTTTGCTTTACCAATCGATTTCCCGAAGTTCCGGTCTTTAGTCAGTTCCAATCTTCCTTTAGTTTACACAGACGGCCAGTGGTCAAACACTGGACAATACGAAGTAAGTGTCGAGCCCGATGACCATCAGACGGTTGATATCATCTCACAATCAGATCCTTCATCACTGCTGGCCTCAATGCGCGCCCGGTTCTTCTTGCGAGATAGTTCTCGTAGTCGGGACGGCCGGCTGTCTTTGCTAGATGGGTCCGTCCCGTTAAATTCTCCCGGGACATTCAGTTGTTTCTGTGCCGGGCCTGTGCCGGTACTAATGCTGCCGCCACCGGAACCGGACATTCCGCCGTGACCATCCGCCACATCCTGAAAGAAAAAACAACAACACAAGAGTTAGGAAATCAGTGATCAATTTAAAACAATACGCTCACTACTAGTCACTACATCTCTAAACAATGTCAGGGCTGCCAGGTCATGAGCGTGCGATTCAACATCTCGCCATGAAGGTGTTAGGTTCGAACTTGGCCCGACGACATACTCGCCCGTCCTTGCTTGGGACAAGACGTAATATTAAGACGTGCTAATAAGATTTAATAATAAGATGTAATAATAAGATGCAATGACAAGACGTAATAAGGAGATCTAATGATAGGATCTAATAATAAGCTGTAAAAATAACATTGCCTTATAGATGGCAAGGTCTGAAAGGATACAATAATAAAATGTAATGATAGAGATACTATGCAACAGTAAGACGTATTGCCTTATGCTGGGTAGGCTGAAGATGAAGATTGGGATTTTGAATTTCGAAATTTTTAGGTCACCCGTAAGTCCCCCCAATTAATGGGTACCTGAATTTAGTTGGGGAAAATAAAGGCGGTTGGTCGTTGTGCTGGCCACATGACACCCTGCTCGTTAACCTTTAGACAAAGAACCAGAAACAGATCGCAAGGTCTGAAAGGGAACTGTACTATAAGGTTTCATATCTACCCATGCCATGTGTCCGCGTCAGATATCCCCAGTAAACTTTTCTAAATCTTTAATCTCAAACAAACTTTTTGGATTTCATCAAAACGTGTCAATTTTCTTAGAGGCTTTTTTTTTATTCTTCTTCTTGCTTCGTTTCTTTTATTTCTTTCCTTTCTATTGGGCTCTATGTTTTTAAGAAAGAAAAAAAAAACACGTGTATTTGTTGCCATAACTCGCCCAAGACCTGTCATTCACAAGGTGACCTTGGGTTCAAATGTCCAACTCCATTTTCTGTTTCATTAATGCAACTCGCATCTCCCGCGTTCTGCAACGGGGGCAGTTGTTCGCGCAATTCACATCTGGATACCAAAAAAAAAAAAAGTGTTACCCCTCCCCCATTTTTTTCTTTCACTTTTCTTATATTTTCTGTAGTGTGTGCGAAAGACCAGTGTGTGTGTGTGTGTGTGTTGGATATACGCGCTATGAAAGGGAGACACAGTGTCTTGCAAGACATAAAAGAATGTACAAATTAATCTGATAGGAGCCACTGTAGTTCTTGACATATCACATAAATGCAGAAAACTTATTTCGTATTTCTTAATCAAAACATTTTTTTCTGCCCCTCTCTTTTCTCTCTCTCTTTCTCTCTCTCTCTACATTCTTCCATACATTTTTTTGTATAGTTTTTTTTTTTCAATGGCGGACAACCAGCACAGGACCTGAGATTGTGATCCGGGGAGGATAAAGGGAGGGAGAGGGGGGGCAGGTCAGACAAACAGGACAGCGGTCATAAAACAGGATTTCCCATTCCTCCCTCCCCCCCCCCCCCCCACCTCTTGCAACTCTTGGCCTCGTCCGTCTAACGGTTTAATTGATTCTTCCGGACACCCATATGATCCAGCCTTTTCATGCCCACTGGCCGCATAAAGAGTGCTCCATATTTATCCATGGATCTTGAAAATTACTCCCTTAACGGGGAGGCAACATTAGATCCATGATGTCAACAAAACGCTGGATCGTCTGCTATTCGTATCTAAAAATTCTTTACATTTTAGAGATTACCTACCCTTCGCCTTCCCCTTCCCAGCAACCTTGCAACCATTTCCCCCCCCCCCCCCAATAGAATGGAGAAGTCAAATAAAACGGCTTCGATTTTATCCATTGGCTCGATTATTTGAAATTTGAATTTAGGTTCAAATCCATCGGGGAGCTTTACACTCATTGCACATTGCAGTAAAAAGTTTTTAGTTTACACTTTGACTTTACATAGGCCTATACGTTCATTAAAGCAATGAGAAAGAAAAAAGAAAAGAGAGCAATATAAACAAATGCGGTGGTGATATGATGGAAGCTTATGAAAAAAGATTGAAAATGAAAAAGAATAAGATTGGGAGAACATTTTAAATAAACTGATAAAAAAAAACAACAACAGTCTGAGACAAATAATTATTAGGCTAACAAGAGCCTTATGTTTAATTCACTACCGTATAACTCATCAATATGAATCTAGAATCTAAAAAAAAAACAAAAAAACAAATAGTGATTGTGTTACCATACAAACTCAGAGACTGTTCCTGGCTGAGTATACAAAAGAAATATTGCAAATGGCTACTAAGGAAAAACAACAACCTTTTCACTAAGCCATTAAGTTGGACTAAAAATGTCTTTTTTACTACGAGAGATCTTACAAGAGAAACATTTTTACACGCGTTTTTTCTAGCATTTTATTTAATGAAATCATACCGGATGTTGTACACCAGTGATGCCCAAAATACGACCCGAGGGTTAGATCCGGCCCGCGACGGGAATCCATACGGCCGGCATAAACGTTGGCACAAAGTTCAGAAAAATATTTGTTACCTTTGTTACGTTTTCTACTGAAACATTCTGTACATTTATAAAATGGGAGAGAGAAGAAACTAAAAGTGGACTTAACCCTTAAAGTGCTGAGCTCTTTTATAATGAGTGCATACACAATTCTGATGTTTAGAGGCTAAACTACCACACGCGTCTTAAGGGTTAAGAATCTACCAGGAAAAGGGATAGGATCTTTTCCCTAAAGAAAAGCCGCTATTAGGTTTGTGTCACACTCAGATCTCGAAAAAGAGAAACTATTATTTTTTCACCATGCGATGCAGCTTGAAAAGTTTAGGTGCAACGGCTACTTTTGGTTTTCTAACAGCAAACCATTCAATTTATAAAATTAATTATGCAAGCGATTGTTTCATAAAAAATACACCAATTCTAAAACAATTACGTAAATGCTACAATATGTCAACAAAGAAGGGCTATATTTAGGATTCTATTAATATCACAAAGTCAAATATATTTATAAAATGTACAAGAAATGTTCACAACAAATATAAATATTAATTAAAGGTGCTTTTTCTGGTCAACTAGCTGCTAAAATTAAAAGAAAACATTTACGTTTGTTTAAAAAGGCTAAGAAAGCACTTTGCATCTAAATATAACGCACATTTTTTTTAAAATGGACTTTTTATGCAGCGACTTTCGTGCAGTAGCGTGACAAGCAGCGGCAAAACTTGGTACTAATCAGCTTCCTCAAAATTTTTAAAATAGTCAGAGTTTATTTATTTTTTGTTTAGTGACCACATAAGGATAAAAGACGCTTATTTTTGTGCGTTTTGTTTGCCGTCGGTCTGTCTGCCACGTTTAGATCTCAAAAACAACAACTCTAAAAGCTATTGAAAATCTGATTTAACCTTTAATGTTCCTTCCAAAACATCTCAAAATTTTAAGTATCTATAATAGATTGTTCCTGGTGTTTTTGTGAAAAGAAAAATCAATGCCAACCAATGTTTGTTTGCTCTTCTAACCTATATTGCATTTAATTTCCATGCTTAAACGTTGCACAAACACAAAAATTATGTCAAATTACTTTATCTTTTTTCAAAAATATCGACAATAGGTTGTCCAGGATTTTAAAATAAGAAAGTCCCGGGCATGCTTCTCTGCCTCATAGTGGCGCCTGGTTGGAAACGATCGTAAGAAGAAACGATTAGGCTAAAGGGTAGCAAAACAAGACTCCCGTGGGGGTGCCTAAGGGGGTGCGAGAGTATCCTCATTGCACTGTGCGGAGTTGTAAAAATGCTCCCACAACCTTGTCACAATCCAGGCGCCGTTAATCAAGGGGCCGTTACATAAATGGTGTGTCCTGCACGGTTAGCCTAGTATAGAAAAGGAAAATGGCAGGGGTCCCGGTGCACGCGGTCTCTGGCCACAAGTCTGACACTCCGTCAGACAGAACAGTGTACACTGTTCTCATTCAGGCCGGTGAAAGGGAGCTCTTGTTCACTTTTGCTGGCTTAGAGTTCCAAGAGCCGAAGGCTCAACTCTACCTGACAGTTTCAAGAAGAAAAATAAGAAAGTAATTTACTAGAAAAGATTATTGAAAATCACTTTCTAGACTTACTTTACAGTTAATTTTCTTGCCGAAACATAAACAAAAGTAAAGAATGTTCCGGATTTTGTTTTGAAAAAGAAATCGACTACATTACTTTAATTTTCTTACAAATCGTCGACAAAAATGTTCCGAATTTTTGAATTTTTTAATGAAAAATCTACTAACGCCAAATAACTGTTTGAAATCCCTCTTCTAATAAATAAAACAGATAATCTTCTTCTCATTTATGAAAATTGGTTGTTCCGGATTTTTAAAATAAAAAATGATTTAACTCTATGTAAAATCGCACTTCTCTCCTACACGACATTTAATTTTCTAGCTATAACGTTAGAAAATCTAATTATCGTTAAAATTATTTCCGATTTTTAACTTCCCAACACCAAAGTAGGGTTTGAAAATCTCTCCACAAGGCTATGGTACGGCTAATTTTCATACGAGACCATCCCAAAAATTTAATTTACGGTATTAGATTTATCTGGGATTCTTATTTTCTCTCCCTATATATACAAACACCAGGAACAATCTATTATAGAAACTTAAAACGAAAAGGAAATTAAATTTGAATCAGATTTTCAATAGCTTCAATCTTTTTTTATCAATATTAATATGACGGACAGACAGACTGACAGACTAAAAGCACAAAAAATAATGCGTTTTAATCCTTATATATATATATATATATATATATATATATGCTAAAATAACTCGGTGCACCAATGTCTATGAACCCTCGAGAGACTGCTTGTATTAATAAACACATTTTTAGTCTCACTAGGCAGTGTGACGTAGTGGATTTTTTTCCTTTGACATCATATGTAGTTAATTCTTTAAATGAAATGCTAATAGAACTCACTCGGTGCACCAATGTCTATGAACGCTCGACAACCTGCCAGTATTGATGACATTTTTTAGTCTTATAAGGTTATTGTGACGTAATGGATTTTTTTTCCTTTGATGTAATATGTAGTTAATTCTTTAAATGAAATGCTAAAATAACTTGGTGCACCAATGTCTTTGAAACCTCGAGATTCTGCTCGTATTGATAAGACAATTTCAGTCTCACTAGGCAGTGTAGCGTAGTGGATTTTTTTCCTTTGACGTCATTGGAGTTAATTCTTTAAATGAAATGCTAAAAGAACTCACTCGGTGCACCAATGTCTATGAACTCTCGACAACCTTCTCGTATTGATGACATTTTTTAGTCTAACTAGTCTCGTGGATTTTTTTTCATTGACGTCATATGGAATAATTTCTTCAAATGAAATGCTAAAACAACTCAGAATAGTAATGTTTATTAAACCTCGTAATCTGACTTGTATTTTAAAAAAAACCACATAAAAGCTAGATTTAAGTCTAATCTAGATTTTTTACACTACAACTAAATTCTTTTTACACTAGAGCTACATTTTTTTACACTAGATCTAGATTATTTTTACACTACAGCTAGATTTTTAAAACTAGATTTAGATTTATATTTTAATTAAAATCATTGTAGATTCTAGATCTAGAATTTCTAGGTCTAGTTTAGAACGTTTGTTGTTTGACATGTTTCGGATGTTCCTTCTGAGTTGAAGATGTTTACTTCCTAGTCCAAACCTCCCGTAGGACGACGGGGGATGGGAGCGGGCAGGATTTGAACCTGGGACAATTTTTTTATTTTGCATTTATTCAGAATAATGTGGCCGCGGACAGCACGCAACTGCACGAAAGTCGCTGAATAAAAAGTCGATAAAAAAAAAGTGCGTGACTTTTACGTACAATGTGAATTTTTAGCCTTTATAAACAAACATAAACGTTTTCTTTTAAAGCAGCTAGTTGACAAGAAAAAACACAGTGAATTAATATTTAAACTTGTTGTAAGCATTTCTTATACATTTTCATTTGCATATAATAAGAATAAGTGATAGTGAAAATAAACACAATAGACAATATTCCATGTACATATTATTAACATTATCTCCCTTACATTTATGTAGTGTTGTAGTAGTGGTATATTTTTTTTTTTTTACGAATTATTAATTTTATAAACTAAACTATTGGCTTTTTAGAAAACAAAACGTAGCAGTTGTGCCTAAACTTTACAAGCCACAACCCATTGTAAATAAAAAAAAAATATTTCTCTTCTAGTTTTTGAGATCCGAGTGTGACAGACGGACATTTTACACAAACCTAATAGCGGCTTTTCCCCTTACAGAGGCCGCTAAAACAAAATGGAAAAAAAAAATCACTTTACAATAATGGGAAATTGACCAGCGAATTAGTAAAAAAGTATTACAGTAATAAACATCATTTCTAAACTTTCTTATCATGAGAATGATAAATAAAGTTAGTAACACTTTTTAATGAGTCCGTTCTATTATTTCATATTTTTATTTTGTTTTATTTAAAAAAATCATCATTATAAAACGTGTAGAATTAAGACAGTTATAGAGCAAAGTGGATGCATTTAGAGATTAAGTAATTAATTTGGTTTTGACGAAGTCTTTGCCTGGGTAAGTTAATCTGGTCATGCAAGTGTGTCATAGTAAGGGTAGATCTCCATGGGGCAGTCTGTGAAATATTTGTCCACTCACGATTTGGGACAATGGAAATGTTTGATTGGGACAGTGGAAATGTTTGATTGGGACAATGGAAATGTTTGATTGGGACAGAGGAAATGTTTGATTGGGACAGTGGAAATGTTTGATTGGGACAGAGGAAATGTTTGATTGGGACAGAGGAAATGTTTGATTGGGACAGTGGAAATGTTTGATTGGGACAGTGGAAATGTTTGATTGGGACAGTGGAAATGTTTGATTGGGACAGTGGAAATGTTTGATTGGGACAGAGGAAATGTTTGATTGGGACAGTGGAAATGTTTGATTGGGACAGTGGAAATGTTTGATTGGGACAGTGGAAATGTTTGATTTGGACAGTGGAAATGTTTGATTGGGACAGTGGAAATGTTTGATTGGGACAGTGGAAATGTTTGATTGGGACAGTGGAAATGTTTGATTGGGACAGTGGAAATGTTTGATTGGGACAGTGGAAATGTTTGATTGGGACAGTGGAAATGTTTGATTGGGACAGTGGAAATGTTTGATTGGGACAGTGGAAATGTTTGATTGGGACAGTGGAAATGTTTGATTGGGACAATGGAAGCGTCGTTCAGGTTTAAACTTCTTTTTTTTTTTAATTTCTTACTTGATTTTTTAAATGAACTAATTCCTAATACTTACATACAATGCAATTTTAAGCCAACGAATTTAAATAATATGTAATTACATCAGTAGGGCTGTCTAAGAGAGATAGAGAGATAAAGAGGGAGAGAGAGAGAGAGAGAGAGAGTATATTATGACTATATTTACTTACATTTTAGCTAGCATCCGATGTAGTATATTAAAATCTATACAGGTACTAGCATTTCTCCCCGACAAACAACCGTTGATATTTCCCCCTGGCATATACAAATATATTGTTTGTTTTTTTTACTGGAAGTTCCCATCATTTTTATTTTTTCTTTTATTTTATTTCTTTACATTTCCTATAAAACGGTCCCCATTTTAACGCCCCCCCCCCCCAAAAAAAAAAAAAAAAAAAAACAACAAACAAACAAAAAAACAACAACACTTTTAGTCTGCGAATTCTAAAATCTGTTATAATATTCTCTCGCTGACACACATATACTTATGGCCCTTTAATTCTAGTATTGTTTCTATTTTTAGCTTTCATTACATTGTATTTTAGACTCTCTTGATCTTTCTCTCTCCATTGATGATAATTCTATTTTCAAAAATCAAGTAAATTGATCTCTTCTCTCTCTCTCTCTTATGAGTGAGTCCACCAGTGTGTCCTAACGTGAGTGTAAAGCTATCACAAGAGGGGAAAGTTGTGGGTTAATGAGGAGAGGGAGGACACGCTAGGTGAAGGGAGAGGTTTGGCGTGGACCAATGATCTTCGTTACCGGGGAGAACTCTTTTAAAACAAATACATTTGTCGTAGGGTCCGCGCAGCCGAGAATAAGAGAGCAAGTGTGGCGTTATTTGTCACAGATACCCATCAGGCCATTCCCGTCCGGGATTGATCGCTTTCGTCTGCTCACGTGGGTCCCCACAGAAATCTTGTCTCAGACCAAGAACCGGAAGTGACAACCATCATGATCACTATCAACAAAAAAACAGCACCATTTCTCTCCCCCCCTTTCCTCTACCCTGCTTCCACCACCAGCATCAACGCCAACATCTCCCTCTTTCTCTCCCCGCCTCCTTGTCTATTTTCCCTTGTGCAGGCCGCCATCTTAAAACCGGTTGAAAATCCCGGTTTGTTTTTTCAAGCCGGGGAGAGAAAGTTAGCGGGATAATGTAATTAAATAAATTGAAAACTCTTGTCGCATGGGTTGGGAGACAAACGGCCCTGCCGGGCCAAGTGCCAGAAAGGTCGTGTTCTCCTTCTGCGCTGTGATGGCCCCCCGAAAACGAGGGGGAAAAAAAAAGGAAACTTCTTTTTTTTTTTCTTGTCCCGGAAAGATAGAAACTTGTGTTAACAAGAGTCGCTGAATGAAGATGGCGGGGATTTCATCGTCTGCCCTGCAACTTGTCATCGTGTTTGTACACATCTTTAGATCAGAATGCGGGTCTCAGTGCGTGTGTGGGAGTGACTGTACGTGTGTGAGAGTGAGTGGGTCTGTGTGTGTGGGCTTGGGAGCTCGTTTAGTAAAAATATATGTGAGAGTGTCTTTAAAGATGAAATGAAAAGACTGGTTCTGATCATAGATAAACTTCTAGAACATTCGACAATTTTGTTTTATATTTTGTTTCGTTTTAATTTCTTTCCTATACAGAATTTTAGTTCTGACTTAAATTGAGTACAAAAGACAATACCCAAAGACCTTAAAATTCATATCAAAGTTATAATCATCTATAAGGAGTGATTTTTAGTTCATATCCCCCACCAGTCCTTCTTCTTTACCAAAAAAAAATGAATTGAGCGTTTTTGAAATGGACGATCTTTGAAGTGAGCGGTCTCGTGGTGTCCTTATCTGATTGAAAACTGTTCGATCTGTCAAGATTCAACTAAGGCTTAACGATCTCATTAAGGTCAGAGAACATACAGGGTCGTTCATCAAATACATATGAAGCCCAGGGGCGTAGCTGAAAGAAATATGAAAGGCAGCGTACAATCAGGGGCGGCAGAAAGCGGCCCCCCTGAGGTCAGAAATATTACAGGGCTTCGATTATATAGATTTTCTAATCGGATTTCAGACATGTATTATGTGGATGTTATGTGGATGTTACACATTTTATAAGTGCCCTGGCACCCCTGACAGTCTATCAATTAACACATTAAGTAGATAAGAGCACGTAATGCTAATAATTTGGTGGCGCGGTGGCTGAGTGGTTAGGCGCTTGGCTTCTGAACCTGGCTTCCTGGATTCGAATCTTGATGAAGACTGGGATTTTAAACTTCGAGATTTTTAGGGCGCCCCTGAGTTCAGCCAACTGTGATGAGTACTTGACATTAGTTGGGGAAAAGTAAAGGCCGTTGGTTGTCTTGCTGGCGAAATGACATGCTCGTTTACCTTAGGCCTCAAAAACAGGTGACCTTCACATCATCTGTCTTATAGACCACAAGGTCTGAAAGGGGAACTTTACTTTTTTTGATGCCAATAGATAAACGTGTAATAGTGAACAACAACTGATTACGTATCAAAGGTTTAATGATATGACATCACACGAATGATAGCTATACATAACGATTAGATCTAGAGTAGTTAATATAAAATATTAACTACTATTTTCAGTGATCTTGTTTTATGTACAAACATATCTAACATAAGTAAAATGAAGGCAAAACCTTAGTCACACTGTTAGCGATACACTCCTGGCTCACACTGCACACAACCAAACACAGCCCATGCACAACAACCAAGTATGGCCCATACAATAACAACAGTCTACGCTCAAGTCAAGCTTGACTTAAACACGGTCCCACTCTGAGTCTCTATACAATAAAAAATATTGACTTCCTTGTTATCACCACTCCACAGCACTGTAAGGACAACCGATTTGGAGCAATGAACAAATTGACATTTTGGTGATTATTTACAACACAATGGAAGAAACTCTGGCAACAAGATGAGATCTCAATTGAAACGTTGAAAAGGAAGGAGGTAAAGTTTAATGAAAGTGTTCAGTAAGGTGTCCCCGCATCCGTGTTCAATAAGGTGCCCCCGCATCCGTGTTCAATAAGGTGTCCCCGCATCAGTGTTCAATAAGGTGTCCCAGCATCAGTGTTCAATAAGGTGTCCCCGCATTCGTGTTCAATAAGATGGCCCCGCATCAGTGTTCAATAAGGTGTCCCCGCATCCGTGTTCAATAAGGTGTCCCCGCATCAGTGTTCAATAAGGTGTCCCCGCATCAGTGGTCAATAAGGTGTCCCCGCATCAGTGTTCAATAAGGTGTCCCCGCATCCGTGTTCAATAAGGTATCCCCGCATCTGTGTTCAATAAGGTGTCCCCGCATCAGTGTTCAATAAGGTGTCCCCGCATCAGTGGTCAATAAGGTGTCCCCGCATCAGTGTTCAATAAGGTGTCCCCGCATCCGTGTTCAATAAGGTATCCCCGCATCTGTGTTCAATAAGGTGTCCCCGCATCAGTGTTCAATAAGGTATCCCCGCATCTGTGTTCAATAAGGTATCCCCGCATCTGTGTTCAATAAGGTGTCCCCGCATTCGTGTTTAATAAGATGTCCCCTCATCAGTGTTCAATAAGGTGTCCCCGCATCCGTGTTCAATAAGGTGTCCCCGCATCAGTGTTCAATAAGGTGTCCCAGCATCAGTGTTCAATAAGGTGTCCCCTCATCCGTGTTCAATAAGGTGTCCCCGCATCCGTGTTCATTAAGGTATCCCCGCATCTGTGTTCAATAAGGTGTCCCCGCATCCGTGTTCAATTAATAGTTTATAAATCAAAGCTTAACAAAGCATTAGAGTTTATTAAGATATTTTTACAAATCAAGGACATAAAATCAAAATGCCATTCACCTTAGATCAATATAAGAACACGTATTGACGTTATTGTATCTCCTAACTCAACTCTTACAAGACAATTAAAATAAAACCATAATGAAACGAGAACATTGCTCATCACACAGGAATATTCGAACTTGACTAGAACTGAACCTAAACTAATTTCACTAAGATAAACTCTAGGTCAGAATATCGACGTAAAGAAGCACTAACATATGACTCTATACAGATGATATGCAGGTAATTCTCGATAGAACTACGAGACCGGAAAGGGGGGTGGGTGTCGGATTACCGAAAATGTTGGATTACCAAAGGATAGCAGTATATTATGAAGTGTCGGACTATCAATATAGCAGGCAAAGAAAACATCTGAGTTAGTAGATGTACAATTCAAGGAGCA
The DNA here is from genome assembly GCF_947242115.1 of Biomphalaria glabrata. Taxonomy (NCBI): domain Eukaryota; kingdom Metazoa; phylum Mollusca; class Gastropoda; family Planorbidae; genus Biomphalaria; species Biomphalaria glabrata. The sequence goes on from NC_074712.1 coordinate 14,684,619, forward strand.
ACTCCGCAATAAAGTAACAAAACGAAATTAGATCAGATGCGTTCCTATTGGAAGTCAAACATCATCCTGGAGGGTACAGTAAAGAGATTGCTAAGAAAGGGTCGTCCAAAGGGTCGTCGTCCAAAGGAAAGGGTCGTCCAAAGGAAAGGGTCGTCCAAAGGAAAGGGTCGTCCAAAGGAAAGGGTCGTCCAAAGGAAAGGGTCGTCCAAAGGAAAGGGTCGTCGTCCAAAGGAAAGGGTCGTTCAAAGGAAAGGGTCGTCCAAAGGAAAGGGTCGTCGTTCAAAGGAAAGGGTCGTCCAAAGGAAAGGGTCGTCGTCCAAAGGAAAGGGTCGTTCAAAGGAAAGGGTCGTCCAAAGGAAAGGGTCGTCGTTCAAAGGAAAGGGTCGTTCAAAGGAAAGGGTCGTCCAAAGGAAAGGGTCGTTCAAAGGAAAGGGTCGTCGTTCAAAGGAAAGGGTCGTCGTCCAAAGGAAAGGGTCGTTCAAAGGAAAGGGTCGTCGTCCAAAGGAAAGGGTCGTTCAAAGGAAAGGGTCGTCGTCCAAAGGAAAGGGTCGTCGTTCAAAGGAAAGGGTCGTCGTCCAAAGGAAAGGGTCGTCCAAAGGAAAGGGTCGTCGTTCAAAGGAAAGGGTCGTCGTCCAAAGGAAAGGGTCGTTCAAAGGAAAGGGTCGTCGTCCAAAGGAAAGGGTCGTTCAAAGGAAAGGGTCGTCGTCCAAAGGAAAGGGTCGTCGTTCAAAGGAAAGGGTCGTCCAAAGGAAAGGGACGTCCAAAGGAAAGGGTCGTCGTTCAAAGGAAAGGGTCGTCCAAAGGAAAGGGTCGTTCAAAGGAAAGGGTCGTCCAAAGGAAAGGGTCGTTCAAAGGAAAGGGTCGTCCAAAGGAAAGGGTCGTCGTTCAAAGGAAAGGGTCGTCGTTCAAAGGAAAGGGTCGTTCAAAGGAAAGGGTCGTCCAAAGGAAAGGGTCGTCCAAAGGAAAGGGTCGTCCAAAGGAAAGGGTCGTCCAAAGGGTCGTCGTCCAAAGGAAAGGGTCGTCCAAAGGAAAGGGTCGTCCAAAGGAAAGGGTCGTCCAAAGGAAAGGGTCGTTCAAAGGAAAGGGTCGTCCAAAGGAAAGGGTCGTCGTTCAAAGGAAAGGGTCGTCCAAAGGAAAGGGTCGTTCAAAGGAAAGGGTCGTCCAAAGGAAAGGGTCGTCCAAAGGAAAGGGTCGTCCAAAGGAAAGGGTCGTCCAAAGGGTCGTCGTCCAAAGGAAAGGGTCGTCCAAAGGAAAGGGTCGTCCAAAGGAAAGGGTCGTCCAAAGGAAAGGGTCGTCCAAAGGAAAGGGTCGTCCAAAGGAAAGGGTCGTCCAAAGGAAAGGGTCGTCCAAAGTGTCGTCGTCCAAAGGAAAGGGTCGTCCAAAGGGTCGTCGTCCAAAGGAAAGGGTCGTCCAAAGGAAAGGGTCGTCCAAAGGAAAGGGTCGTTCAAAGGAAAGGGTCGTCCAAAGGAAAGGGTCGTCGTTCAAAGGAAAGGGTCGTCCAAAGGAAAGGGTCGTCCAAAGGAAAGGGTCGTCCAAAGGAAAGGGTCGTCCAAAGGAAAGGGTCGTCCAAAGGAAAGCTGGTAGGACCAAAGGAAAGGGTCGTCCAAAGGAAAGGGTCGTCCAAAGGAAAGGGTCGTCCGAAGGAAAGCTGGTAGGACCAAAGGAAAGGGTCGTCCAAAGGAAAGCTGGTAGGACCAAAGGAAAGGGTCGTCCAAAGGAAAGCTGGTAGGACCAAAGGAAAGGGTCGTCCAAAGGAAAGGGTCGTCCAAAGGAAAGGGTCGTCCGAAGGAAAGCTGGTAGGACCAAAGGAAAGGGTCGTCCAAAGGAAAGGGTCGTCCAAAGGAAAGGGTCGTCCAAAGGAAAGGGTCGTCCAAAGGAAAGGGTCGTCCAAAGGAAAGCTGGTAGGACCAAAGGAAAGGGTCGTCCAAAGGAAAGCTGGTAGGACCAAAGGAAAGGGTCGTCCAAAGGAAAGGGTCGTCCAAAGGAAAGGGTCGTCCAAAGGAAAGCTGGTAGGACCAAAGGAAAGGGTCGTCCAAAGGAAAGGGTCGTCCAAAGGAAAGGGTCGTCCGAAGGAAAGCTGGTAGGACCAAAGGAAAGGGTCGTCCAAAGGAAAGGGTCGTCCGAAGGAAAGGGTCGTCCAAAGGAAAGGGTCGTCCAAAGGAAAGGGTCGTCCGAAGGAAAGGGTCGTCCGAAGGAAAGGGTCGTCCAAAGGAAAGGGTCGTCCAAAGGAAAGGGTCGTCCAAAGGAAAGCTGGTAGGACCAAAGGAAAGGGTCGTCCAAAGGAAAGGGTCGTCCAAAGGAAAGCTGGTAGGACCAAAGGAAAGGGTCGTCCAAAGGAAAGCTGGTAGGACCAAAGGAAAGGGTCGTCCAAAGGAAAGGGTCGTCCAAAGGAAAGGGTCGTCCGAAGGAAAGCTGGTAGGACCAAAGGAAAGGGTCGTCCAAAGGAAAGCTGGTAGGACCAAAGGAAAGGGTCGTCCAAAGGAAAGCTGGTAGGACCAAAGGAAAGGGTCGTCCAAAGGAAAGGGTCGTCCAAAGGAAAGGGTCGTCCAAAGGAAAGGGTCGTCCAAAGGAAAGCTGGTAGGACCAAAGGAAAGGGTCGTCCAAAGGAAAGGGTCGTCCAAAGGAAAGGGTCGTCCGAAGGAAAGCTGGTAGGACCAAAGGAAAGGGTCGTCCAAAGGAAAGCTGGTAGGACCAAAGGAAAGGGTCGTCCAAAGGAAAGCTGGTAGGACCAAAGGAAAGGGTCGTCCAAAGGAAAGGGTCGTCCAAAGGAAAGGGTCGTCCGAAGGAAAGCTGGTAGGACCAAAGGAAAGGGTCGTCCAAAGGAAAGGGTCGTCCAAAGGAAAGGGTCGTCCAAAGGAAAGGGTCGTCCAAAGGAAAGGGTCGTCCAAAGGAAAGCTGGTAGGACCAAAGGAAAGGGTCGTCCAAAGGAAAGCTGGTAGGACCAAAGGAAAGGGTCGTCCAAAGGAAAGGGTCGTCCAAAGGAAAGGGTCGTCCAAAGGAAAGCTGGTAGGACCAAAGGAAAGGGTCGTCCAAAGGAAAGGGTCGTCCAAAGGAAAGGGTCGTCCGAAGGAAAGCTGGTAGGACCAAAGGAAAGGGTCGTCCAAAGGAAAGGGTCGTCCGAAGGAAAGGGTCGTCCAAAGGAAAGGGTCGTCCAAAGGAAAGGGTCGTCCGAAGGAAAGGGTCGTCCGAAGGAAAGGGTCGTCCAAAGGAAAGGGTCGTCCAAAGGAAAGGGTCGTCCAAAGGAAAGCTGGTAGGACCAAAGGAAAGGGTCGTCCAAAGGAAAGCTGGTAGGACCAAAGGAAAGGGTCGTCCAAAGGAAAGGGTCGTCCAAAGGAAAGGGTCGTCCAAAGGAAAGCTGGTAGGACCAAAGGAAAGGGTCGTCCAAAGGAAAGGGTCGTCCAAAGGAAAGGGTCGTCCGAAGGAAAGGGTCGTCCAAAGGAAAGGGTCGTCCAAAGGAAAGGGTCGTCCAAAGGAAAGGGTCGTCCGAAGGAAAGCTGGTAGGACCAAAGGAAAGGGTCGTCCAAAGGAAAGGGTCGTCCGAAGGAAAGGGTCGTCCAAAGGAAAGGGTCGTCCAAAGGAAAGGGTCGTCCGAAGGAAAGCTGGTTGGACCAAAGTGAATAAATAGATTGGCCTCTCTCTTAATTAGAGAAGGGATTTAGCTACGTGAAACGTCACAGCACAACTACGTGCAAGTCAAAGGTTTTATGATGATACTGAACAATTGAATTTCTGTACGACGTTATACTCTTCTTTTTAGACGGAACGTCAGTATATTATAATATAAGATAAGATGAGATGAGAAAAGTATTTCTACTAAAAAGTTAACCAAAGCCAAACCATACAAACGTTCGCATGTTTCTCAAGTCAAGCTGACTAGCTTTGGTTCCTTTTCAATCAATATAAATAATAAAGATAATAAGACTCACAAAGAATCATGTATCCAAGTGTTTACTATTATGTAGTACTTCTTATCTTAAAGGAAAAAGATAAAGCTAAGATAAAAATATCTCAGAAAAGAAAACAAAATATTGCCTTTCCGTGTCAAACATTTCAAACAAAGCCAAAAAATTAAATTAAAAATCTTCCGATGAACCCGAAGTTTTGTGTTTCCCTAAAAAAAACAATAATCTGGTGTTTTGGGAGATTTATAATGTTTGTGTTTGATGAGACCAGCCATAAAGTTTAGTATCATTGGACAGTCTGGGACATCGAAATAAAATGTCATTTCCATGTGTCACTAGAGTCCACATGTTTGGACAGTTCTGGGGCTCCAGCACCTTTCACGCCCCCCCCCCTTTTTTTTCCCTTTGTAATTTCCAAGAGACAAGGGAGGGGGGGGGGAACTAAAAACTTTCGGCTCCACTAACTCGTATTGAACTCATTAATTCTGACCCCTCCCTACCCCCTTCACCCCATCTTCTTGTTGACTTAAACTACTCCCTGGTACCATCAGCCGTCGACCGGAAGGAATTTAATATTCAAATGTATTTTTTACTCTCCCTCTCACGTGACGGCTTCGTCAATATTTGATTTCAAAACTTGCCAGATTTTTCCATCTTTTTTTTTTTTTTTTTCTACATCCATTCTTCGCAATTGCCAAGATGACGTGAGCAAATTGTGGAAAGAGATTGGGGCAACTGTGAAAATCTGGGAGAACTTTATATTTGAACAAAAGATTCATTTGTAACTCTTGGATAACTTTTAATCTCCAATAGTAGTTTTACTCAATTTCCCCCCGTCCCTTTCTTTTGATTGTATCATTGTGTTTTCCGCGTTCATAAGATCTAAACATTTGAGAAAATTAAGGGCTAAAAAAAAATTGTTTTCATTTCTTTGAATAATGAGCATTGGTTTAATTGAAAAAGTAATTAAAGGGGCTAATGAGAAGATCTTAACATAATTCTGTCCAGTATTAAAGTAAGTAGGCTATATAGCAACTAATCCTTAAGCCTTGAAGTGTACAACTTTAAACTAATAGAGTCGACGGTCTATTTCAATTCTCTTTTTCTATGTTACAGTTAGTTTCCAGCCGCTTTCCTCTAAAATTTCAACGGATTTATCTGCATCAGCTGTTACAAAATATGCAGGTCACAAGTGGGTCTACATACTCCATTGAGATACTACCTCCATCCTTAGTTTTGGCCTCAATGGCAATACCTTATAATAGAGCATTTCAACTTAAGTTCACAAAATGTTATTTTGTGTTGAACGTCCTAAATTTAAGTTAGACGCATCAAAATATAAAACATATTGATATAAATTTAAAATCATTGTTTTCAAACAAATTTATAATTTCCATTTCCAACATTATAGTTCTAGACTCTTTCCTTTATTTCTAGATTTTTTCACAAACATCTCCGCTATGCATGTGTAAACATATTTAGATCTACGATCAGTATCTCTATTTTACAATACATGTAACACAATTATGGGTTTTGAAAGTGTTATGATATTGCATCGATATGAAACCAAAATATGTGGCAGATTTAAATATGTGAATAATAGGAAATGTTTGTGTGAGAGTGAAAGAAAGAGACAAAGAGAGAGTTTGAGAGAGAGAGAGGGTGAGAGAAAGAGAGAGAGAGTAAAAGACAGAGTGTGAGAGAGAGGGGGGGGGAGAGAGAGAGAGAGGGTGAGAGAAACAGATAGAAAGAGATAGAGAAAGAGAGACAGAAAAAGAGAACTAGAGAGAAAGAGAAAGAAATAGAGTTACTTTGTCATGCCATTTGTTTAAACGTTTGCTATTGTTAGACAACCACTCGTGATGGGAATGTCAAAAACTCATTTCTCGTTGGATGGTATATAGGTCTCACTAAATAAAACAATAGAATGTCTGTATTTGTACAACAATGTGTTTCTGAATTTTATGTTGAACACGTGTGTCAACCATTTATTTGAGCTTTAGATTCTTTGCTCTCTTTTGCACTATGCCAAAAAATTAGTTTTCCGTACAAAGTGATCTGACAATAACTGGTCCCGAGTTATAAAAGCCAGATGACGGTCAAGACTCAAGCCAATTGGCCAATGAATGGCCTTTAAATCAAAATGAGGTTTAAATGTAGGTGGTCAAAGAAAGCGCTTCAGGGACAACCTTAAAGCTTCTCTAAAGGCGTTCAGCATAGACCCAGCACCTGATAAGAAACACCAACTTAGAGACCCAACATGACACAAGTACTAACTTAGAGACCCAAAGTGACATTCACAATATAATCACACTGATATGGAGGCTCAATCTAGGATAGCATGGTCTATAACTCTGTACTCACCCTGTCTATAAGACTGTTGGAAGCGAATGAATCTAAGGAATGATTGTCTTGGAACTCTAGCCCCTGAAGCTGTAGGGCTCTTCTCTTTTGTCGGCTTTTGATGTAAGCTCTTATCTGGGAACAGACCAGAACAATTAATTAGCATCAGGAACATCTTCTGCTATCAGGTCATACAGAATATACACACACACGAATAACTATATAAACACGCATATACATAATATTCACACACACATATGCACTATATAAACAGACACTTAAACAGAATATACACACATGTACACTAAATAAACACACATAAACTGAATATATACACACACATATACACTATATATATTAAAGTTAATAATTTCAACCAAAGACCAACAATAAAACAAAATCATTTTTGTTTTGTCGAAGTAAAAATTCTAACTATTAATACGATAGACATAAAGACATGATTTATTTTTTTTTTAAAAGTCGGAAACACTTATACCAATTTCTATTTCCCCTTTTCTCCACTATCTATTTTAGACAGCCCCCAACTTTCAGCATCACGTGATGCACTGAGCGTCTTCTGACACCAAATAAATAAACGCTAACGAGCCACGAATATGGCGCAGGCTTCCATCTTATGTTACACGTGCGAGCGTTACACAAAAGGCTTGCGGAAGGATCTCTTCACCTTCCGACCCAAGAACGTCAACTAGCCTTGTCGGCAGACGTGACGAGTAAATAGTCCTCTTCTCACAAACCTGACGCCTGAAGCTCGAAGAGTACAATGCTTTAGGGGAAAGGGGGGGGGGAGGAAGGAAGAAGATGGGTGGAGTAAGACAGCAGTCGGTCCAGCGTAACTGGGACGTCTCTCTGGGAGAGCCTCTAATTGCCGACATGCCGACGGGATACTGTGAGCAGATTAAGTTCTCAAACACCAGGGATCTTTAGCTCTAGTCTCGGCCCTCCCACGTCATTGTCTCAGAGACTTCGTTCCGTTTTTTTATGCCGGAGATGGACACCGCAATAGTAGCGCCATCTGTGTGTTGTGTATCTCTCAAATATTCTATTGTGGCGCCGTCAGAGCCAACTAAAACTTTAACTTCCCTCCCATGCATCACGTTTTTCCCTTCTCCGAAAAATTCATTTTCTCGCACGAAAATAAAGTGAGTGTTGCGCATGCGCGCATAAATCGGGCACGTGACCCATTCTCCCCAATTATAGTCACGTGACTTCTGGCGGCCATATTTCCTAATCCAATTAACGAAAAGGAAAACGGTGAATCTCAGCATCATAACCGATGCTCGGCCAGTGCGAGTCAGCAGATTAAAACGGGGCCATAAAAATAAAATGTTGGCTCTTTATGGCGCGGACATCTTCCTCCTAACTGCCCAGGACAGACGCGCAAACAGGAAAAGTTTGTTTAGAGAAATTGCTCCCTTTCCCGGCCGTGCCATATTGCATCGTTTCCGGTCTGAGTTATTCCTTTTTCTCCTTATTTAGCTGGAGATCTCGCGAGGCCCCGGTCGAGAGGCGGTAATGGGGCCAGTAAGTACCTCAAGACTTCCGGCTGACCGGTGGAGAGCGGACAGTTAACGGCCTCCCCGAAGCAGTCTTATGACTTCTCACTCAGTATTAATCAGACCTAGAGTCGGTCGTCTGCAACGGAAACCGCAATTCAAAAATAAATAAAGAAGGAACGAGAAAAGGTGTGGGGGGGGGGGGTTGCGAGGGAGGGGGAGGAGTAGACAGTAAACGCCAAGGATTAGAAGTATGACCCGTTTGAGAAACAGATGCACTAGAGTGTTGAAACATTCGGATGATCTCGGGACACATTTACCCAAACATAACAAATTTACGACATTACATCATCGTATCGCACAAAGTCGTAAAATGAAAATAATTACATTGTCTTTATTTCTTCACCTTGTTTGTGTTAGTAGTCTTGTAATAGTACTCGATGTACTATTCTTTGTTCTAAGTCATTCTACCTCTGTGGCGAGAATTAGGACATTTGGGCGCAGTGGCCTTTTTGGTGCTGCAGTTTTGGAGCAGGACATTTTGACGGTGAAGGTTTTAGACACACTTTCTGTTTATTTTATTATGATTTTTTTTAAATTCCTCTATAATAGTTTATAAGCCTTTATACATGAGTTCTGGCTGGACATTGGCTAGTGGACACTGGGTGGGTATTTCAAAAACGAAATTCCTAAAATAACTACCTAATTGTCCACATAGTGGAGGCTCTGGTATTACGCACCGTCCTATGTAGAAATCATTAGCTGGACAGCTAATAGAAGAACTTCAATTTGCAAATCTGACAGGACAGACTTCTTGCAATAATGAAATATTACCGAAATGAATAGAAAGAGCTATTGTGTATCACTATCATCTTTTTAAAGGATGATTTGAATTTTCGATAAAATGAATGTTGCTAGTTTATTTTTTTATAAAATGAATGTTGCTAGTTTATTTTTTTATAAAATAAATGTTACTAGTTTATTTTTTTATAATATGAATGTTACTAGTTTATTTTTTTGATAAAATGAATGTTACTAGTTTATTTTTTGATAAAATGAATGTTACTAGTTTATTTTTTGAACAAATGAATGTTACTAGTTTATTTTTTGAACAAATGAATGTTGCTAGTTTATTTTTTGAACAAATGAATGTTGCTAGTTTATTTTTTGAGAAAATGAATGTTACTAGTTTATTTTTTGAACAAATGAATGTTGCTAGTTTATTTTTTGAGAAAATGAATGTTACTAGTTTATTTTTTGAACAAATGAATGTTGCTAGTTTATTTTTTGAACAAATGAATGTTGCTAGTTTATTTTTTGAACAAATGAATGTTGCTAGTTTATTTTTTGAGAAAATAAATGTTACTAGTTTATTTTTTGAACAAATGAATGTTGCTAGTTTATTTTTTGAGAAAATGAATGTTACTAGTTTATTTTTTGAACAAATGAATGTTGCTAGTTTATTTTTTGAACAAATGAATGTTGCTAGTTTATTTTTTGAACAAATGAATGTTGCTAGTTTATTTTTTGAGAAAATAAATGTTACTAGTTTATTTTTTGAACAAATGAATGTTGCTAGTTTATTTTTTGAGAAAATGAATGTTACTAGTTTATTTTTTGAACAAATGAATGTTGCTAGTTTATTTTTTGAACAAATGAATGTTGCTAGTTTATTTTTTGAACAAATGAATGTTGCTAGTTTATTTTTTGAGAAAATGAATGTTACTAGTTTATTTTTTGAACAAATGAATGTTACTAGTTTATTTTTTGAACAAATGAATGATGCTAGTTTATTTTTTGAGAAAATGAATGTTACTAGTTTATTTTTTGAACAAATGAATGTTACTAGTTTATTTTTTGAACAAATGAATGTTGCTAGTTTATTTTTTGAACAAATGAATGTTGCTAGTTTATTTTTTGAGAAAATGAATGTTACTAGTTTATTTTTTGAATAAATGAATGTTGCTAGTTTATTTTTTGAGAAAATGAATGTTACTAGTTTATTTTTTGAACAAATGAATGTTACTAGTTTATTTTTTGAACAAATGAATGTTACTAGTTTATTTTTTGAACAAATGAATGTTGCTAGTTTATTTTTTGAACAAATGAATGTTGCTAGTTTATTTTTTGAGAAAATGAATGTTACTAGTTTATTTTTTGAATAAATGAATGTTGCTAGTTTATTTTTTGAGAAAATGAATGTTACTAGTTTATTTTTTGAACAAATGAATGTTGCTAGTTTATTTTTTGAACAAATGAATGTTGCTAGTTTATTTTTTGAACAAATGAATGTTGCTAGTTTATTTTTTGAACAAATGAATGTTGCTAGTTTATTTTTTGAGAAAATGAATGTTACTAGTTTATTTTTTGAACAAATGAATGTTGCTAGTTTATTTTTTGAGAAAATGAATGTTACTAGTTTATTTTTTGAACAAATGAATGTTGCTAGTTTATTTTTTGAACAAATGAATGTTGCTAGTTTATTTTTTGAGAATATGAATGTTACTAGTTTATTTTTTGAACAAATGAATGTTGCTAGTTTATTTTTTGAACAAATGAATGTTGCTAGTTTATTTTTTGAGAAAATGAATGTTACTAGTTTATGTAGAGAACATTTGTGAATGTTTGTCCATTAAATTTCGACTTTGACTTTGTAATGTATTTATTGTTCTGTCACATGATCATCACAATAATGTATTGGTTCTAACTTCTAATATTGACACAAAACGAAAATGAAACAATTAAATAAAAAAAAACACAAAAAAAAACGATGCAATTTTAGGGTAACGAAAACTGGTTCTTTTAATCCATATCTCCAAATAAAAATTAAAAACTTAATCTGATGTTATCCTGCAATACAACTCCCCTACAATTTACGGAGGGGGCGGGGCTTGTGAGGAGCATGTCAGTATCGTGCTCTCAAGAAAAGGACCTAACATAGTTCTCAACATTTGTTTATAAATTAGTTAAAATATGTATTAATTGATTTTGGGATGTAATGGGAGGGGGGGACTTTATGCTAAATATACTAAAGTATACTGAAAAAAAAGGTTATTGTAAAAGTTTTGTGTTTCTTAACTTGTATTCAGAACTTATCGCGACAAAACGTCCCGCACCAAAGTAGCCAAGCCAAATTATCGCTTAAAAATGGCTACGCCAAAACGTCGCGCAACTCGTCAGCATTCTACTTCAACATATCCTAGAGAAGAAACTAAATGAGAAACTTCAGAAACGGTTTCTAGCTGGCAAATTGAGAAAATGTACTTGGAGTTTAAAGAAGACACGTTCCTTTCGCCTGTAACCACGAAGGGCGACTGCAAAGGTGTATAAAACTATTTTGGGTCACGTCACAGCGGTATGAACACGTCACAGCCGTATGAACACGTCACAGCCGTATGAACACGCCACAGCGGTATGAACACGCCACAGCGGTATGAACACGTCACAGCGGTATGAACACGTCACAGCGGTATGAACACGTCACAGCATTATGAACACGTCACAGGCGTATGAACACGTCACAGCGGTATGAACACGTCACAGCCGTATGAACAATGTTGAACATAAAGATTAATTAAAAACATGTACCCAAACTTCACTTTCCACTTTAATCACGACATTCCAAATAAAATGTTATTCAATCTAAATTAGACCAATTCTAGGAACATATATAAATCCATAAAGAAATAGTACTTAAAAACATATGTTAGTAATGTCGAATGCCAAATAGATCCACAATTAAAGCCCTATATAAAAAAGAAAAAAAAAAAAGCCCTATATCTATATCCAAATTTCAAGGGAGGAAATCAAAAATTGTCATTAAAAGGGAGACAACAAAAGAAACAATATAAATGTTTAAATGCCTATGTTCGCATAAGTGTGTACACACATAGATGTGTATGCACGTTTGATATAAGTTAATATAAAGAACTGGGGTAATGTAGCAAAGCACAAAGGAAACAACCATAAGCAATGTAGACAAAGTGGAAAAAAAAGTGACTACGATGTTTAAAATATTTTAATATCATTTAAGTTTCTACTTTCACTCTTTGATTGTTTCTATTTGATTACGTATCGTTGACATTCTCACCACATATATCTTAAGAACCTTAAATTTCAAAAAATATTCATTATATGCTATTGGAAAAAAATAACGCCATATACAAAGCAATTTAAAACGTTAAAATATTATGACAACCTAAATGTAACTATATGCCTTGATATGTTTTGCAATCATTGTACTTTAAAATGTAACTACTTAATTTGTACGCTTACTAATAAAATATGCCTCTTTTTGTTAATAAAAAAAAAATTTTAAAAAAGCCCAATAAAGAGGCCAATAGCCCAAAAAAAAGAGGCAATGCCCAAAAAGAGGCAAAGAAAAGAGGCAAAGGCCCAAGAATTCCTAGGATGTAAACAGCTCGACAACTGTCAAAAGCTAAAAAGCTGAGGTATCCTAAAAAAAAAAAAAAGCCCTATATCTCAATACTGTAAGAATTTTTTCTTTTTCCTTGATATTTAAGAATATTAATTTATTATCATTAGTAAATATATTATTTTGGCTAATTTTTTGATTGATTCAAGTGTTGTCTTCGACAAGAAATAAGTGTGCAAAGTTTCAACTTCATCCGAGAATGGGAAGTGGGAGAATTAACGTGTTCAACATTTATATATCCGACAGACAGTCAAAGTGACTTGATGCAAGCTTTGTACAAATAATTTTTAAAAAAAGCTTTGAACATCAATTAAAAATAAAGAAATTAAAGTTTCCACACGTGAATCTTGCGTACATTTGTTCAAATTACGTATAAACAAAAATTACGTAACGTTAAATTTATTTTTGCTACATTTTTTTACCATTAAAAAAATGATACTTCAAGTAGAATTTCTCTCGCTGATTAAAACATTAATTTCCTGTTCATTTTGGACTATCCCATAAACTATAATCTCATTTCTATTTGATCCAGTTGTCTTCCCTTTTCTCACATTCTTCCGTTTGAAGTCGAAACATTAGATTTTAATCTAATTGAGATTTTGTGAAAGGAATCGCTCTGTCAAAATTCGACATCATTCAGGGCCGGCTCGAGATGGAAACAAAATAAAAACGGATGGGGCGCTGAGGGAGGCGTTGTTCTTTTTTTTTTTCAATTCTTCTTCTCATTTTTTTTGTTTGGTTCTGACCACCGTGGTTTATGGTGGGCCATTCAGGGCCGAAGACAATGTGCTTTCCAATACCCAGCAGACGACATATGTCTGCGAAGGCTCCGGGAGCAGACGGCCGTGAGTCAGGTCTGCAACGAGCTTTTAATGATAATTGGAAGTGCATTGTCCACTTGGTTGCTTGCAGTACTAGACGGGGGAAAGGGGGGATGAGTGCGAGGGGGTGAGAGGCGTGTCAGAGGCGATATGAAAATGAGCGCGGGGGGGGGGGGCACAGTGAAGTGTTTCCACTTCTTATGTCTAACAACAGAAGTGAGACTTGTTCATTGGAATCAACTTCAGGTCTTTTCATGTTATATCGTTTGGTGTTTTTTTGGGGTCCCAGCCAGCGTTGGTCTTCACTAGTATCAATTTCAGGTCTTTTCATGTTATATCGTTTGGTGTTTTTTTGGGGGTCCCAGCCAGCGTTGGTCTTCACTAGTATCAACTTCAGGTCTTTTCATGTTATATCGTTTGGTGTTTTTTTTGGGGTCCCAGCCAGCGTTGGTCTTCACTAGTATCAACTTCAGGTCTTTTCATGTTATATCGTTTGGTGTTTTTTTGGGGGTCCCAGCCAGCGTTGGTCTTCACTAGTATCAACTTCAGGTCTTTAATGTTATATCGTTTGGTGTTTTTTTGGGGTCCCAGCCAGCGTTGGTCTTCACTAGTATCAACTTCAGGTCTTTTCATGTTATATCGTTTGGTGTTTTTTTGGGGTCCCAGCCAGCGTTGGTCTTCACTAGTATCAACTTCAGGTCTTTTCATGTTATATCGTTTGGTGTTTTTTTTGGGGTCCCAGCCAGCGTTGGTCTTCACTAGTATCAACTTCAGGTCTTTTCATGTTATATCGTTTGGTGTTTTTTTGTGTCCCAGCCAGCGTTGGTCTTCACTAGTATCAAATTCAGGTCTTTTCATGTTATATCGTTTGGTGTTTTTTTGGGGTCCCAGCCAGCGTTGGTCTTCACTAGTATCAACTTCAGGTCTTTTCATGTTATATCGTTTGGTGTTTTTTGGGGGTCCCAGCCAGCGTTGGTCTTCACTAGTATCAACTTCAGGTCTTTTCATGTTATATCGTTTGGTGTTTTTTTGGGGGTCCCAGCCAGCGTTGGTCTTCACTAGTATCAACTTCAGGTCTTTTCATGTTATATCGTTTGGTGTTTTTTTGGGGGTCCCAGCCAGCGTTGGTCTTCACTAGTATCAACTTCAGGTCTTCTCATGTTATATCGTTTGGTGTTTTTTTGGGGGTCCCAGCCAGCGTTGGTCTTCACTAGTATCAACTTCAGGTCTTTTCATGTTATATCGTTTGGTGTTTTTTTGGGGGTCCCAGCCAGCGTTGGTCTTCACTAGTATCAACTTCTTATCTTTCTGGGCTCAATTTTTGCCATGGTCAGCGTTTAATGTTTGCTGGAGTGTTTAATGTGTGTTTCATTTTAGCAAAAGGGCGGGCACAGTCATTCTTTGTCTGCTGCTACCTTTGTTTTGTTTATAGTTCTTTTCAAACATCGCAAGGGCACACAACTCAAGCCAAACAGTCCATAGTCGGTCAACGTTTTTTTTTGTTTTCCAACTCTTGAATACACTTCCCCCCCCCCCCCCCGATCTCTTATCACTGGCTACTTTAACCAAGACCAGCCGTTACGGAAGGCCTCAACACTGACCTGCAACGTTACAGCCTGTGGGCAGTTTAGACCAATAGCTCGTTGCCACGTCTAAAAATTAGTTGAAATATAAATAATAGAAATAGTAAATTCGCATACAAATTGTGAGATTTCTGTACTAAAATTCGACCGCGGGAAAGGGGGGGGGTAAGCTCCAAACAAAACGTTCACTAATGGACCATTTAAATTTCGTAGATGTTTTAATTGGTGGACTGAGCACTTAAAGAGAAGGACGTAATCAATACTTTAGTGGCAGTTAGCCAACAGAATGGATACTGAGAGAAATACTCTCAACACTGGAAACAATGTGGTGGGCAGGTAGAGCCTAAGATCACGATACCCAACACATTGTTCTTTTCTCTAGACCTGCCTGATTTACATAACATTCAAAAAAACTAAGCTAACTATTTCGTGGAAGTCAATCGAAAAGACAAAATGTATGAAGCCTGCCTCACACGTGTTTTTATGTCTAGTCCCGTGAGCTTCATTCTCTCCCCTGCCTCTCTCCCATTTCACACACCCACAAGCGGGACCTCTAAAATATTATGTTTTGTTTGTTAGTCCGCCATCTTGCAAATCCCCCTCCCCCGCACTATTAGGGTGTAGGGTTCGGTGAGGTTGTTGTGGGATAGAGGAGATAAAAAAGAGGGCTTCTACTCCCCCCCCCCCCCAATCAGCTGGTGATATTGAAGTCTCATCAGGATCGAATACAAAAGCAGTGACAAATTAGCTACATGAGCATACGGCTTGCCAAACTGTGAGCCACGCGTCCAGGACAATAGGGGTCCTCGTCTGTCGCCATCTGTCCGTTTAAAGTGTGGGTGCCGCGGCCAGGCATGGAATGATCTGCTTCGCCCGTTTCGGGTGTCCCCCGTGAATGGTGGCAAAAGATTGAGGAAAAAGGGAGGGGGGCGCTGGAAGAGCCTAACAAAACGATGCTATTGTGCCTGTGCACTAGCCAGAAATTGGCCCAAGAAGTGATATTATTATAAGTTTAAAGCCAGCCAAGTGTCCTTCTTAATGCTGAAATCAAGTTCAATCAAACAGAGACGGACAAACTGAACAAGGGGGGAACAGCAAGACCAGAAGAAACCAGCACAGATCAAATAAAAACAAAATCCTTTACAAAAACAAAAACAAAGCTTATCTAAGGGGAAGAACTCCGAACTAACAGCCTGTGCATTGAGATTTAGTTGTGATAAAGTAAATCATAAGCTAATTATATTTCAAGTTGGATCAATTAATTACAACATTATGTTGCAGAAATTTAGAGCCACACTGTCTAGAAGAATCCATCAGCAAAAGGATCTATATTTGATCTATTTGGTAAGATACCTTCGGAGTGGTTATAGTATACTTTCTCCTTCCTCCCCCAGCCCCAAACTCGAAACAATGTGCTTACTATCCAGAGGTAGACACTAATGTGGTTTCTGGCGTGCAAAATCAAAATTTTGAAATGTACTCTTTTTTTTTTCTTTAGTTATCCATGCATTTGTATTAAAGTGAGTCATCACTATTGTGAATATATACAGGGAAGAGATGTCCACATAAAGCGGCTGCCCAAAATAGTTCCGAAAGACTAATTGTTTATTGAACTCATTCAGTTCGTATCATCGGGAATTTCCACTGATGTTTGTTGAGGATTAAGATTCTTTAAATCTCCTGACCAAATTTAATTTTAAGAATATTATATTCTGAAACAATGGCAAGCCTATAAATGGGGCGTTATAGTTTGCAGGCCAAAATGGTTGAGATCTGATGGTTTGAATAATCCAATCCGATGAAGCAAAAAAAAAAAAAAAGAAAAAAAAAAGAACTATTCACAGAGCTCAACAACTAAATCAGAGGTGAAAAAAAAAAGGTTTTCAGAGATACCTTGGACAGTATTAAGCATATCGAACATGATATAGGATGTTCCGGTCTGAAATGCATTACAATGATAATCATTGATCTCGTCTATTTATTTTTAAATCACTACATCATTTTTTTTTAATTTCTAACTTTTTTCTTAAGCTTTCATTATATCGCCATCACATTTCTACGTATCGCTTTCTTTTTTTTTTTTTTTTTTTTCTCTTACTGAATGCTATTTCTAAAGAAGGACTTAATTTGTTAAACTTTCATTATATCGCCATCACATTTCTGGGTATCGCTTTCTCATTTTTTTTCTCTCTCTTACTGAATGCTATTTGTAACTAAAAAAAGGGACAAATAGGATTCTTGTAGCAGTTATTTGACAGAAGATGTTCACAGATCTATGTGACTCCAAAATCAATATCTGTATGTCTTACGTATTGAACAAGTTCCTAACAAGTGTCCTGTAACTAGAGTTGAACGGGCTGGTGGGCGGAAGCAAGGGCTGTAACCGTAATTGATGTAAAACAGAACGAGTTTGGTCCCCCTGCTATCAAGGGACCACTGCCTTAAAAGCCTAGTGGCCAGATAATGTTATTTTCCGGACATCAAATCCCTAATTTGTCCCCAAACCTGACAACGCCAACCTGTGTTGCCAGAAAGTACGTTACAGACAGGAACTGCTAGAGATCAATTGAATTTTTTTCTTTACCAAGAGGTCTTAACCCCCTTTCCCCCTTTCCAGCGCACACATACACAAGCTTGGTTCCTGGCTCCTGGCATTGTGGCCCTTGTCTCTTTCCGGGCGAATCCAATCAACTGTCTAATTCACTTAGCGGTGAAGCATCTTGGCCTTATCTCCCTTGATGACAAAGAGTTATCGTTACATTGTTTTAAGACACAGCCAACAAACTTTACTTTCCCGGGATATTCCCGCTGTATTGCACGCCCTCCAACTCCCCCCCCCCCCCCAACCATAACGCTTCCCCCGGGGAGTGAGGAGCAGAGCCAATCCCAAAGCGGAGAGGGAAGGGCGCCAGACAAATGGAGCCGAGAGTTAAGAAAACAGGTAATTTTAACTTGATCGAGTTTCCATTGCTGATAGTTTGAAAGAAAACAGAAGTGGGCAAGCTGTCGCCAAGGGATATAACACCATCTCGCCAATTTCTAGAAGGCCTTCAGAAAATAAGGGAGCCACATGTTTTATTTCCTTTTTTTTTCTTCCTTCGCTCTCTGGACGTGAGCAATTCTTAGATATGTCTTAGATCTGTCTCTGTCTTATCTCTTTTACTGATATATAAAAGATGTTTCTTTATTTTCGCCCCCCCCCTCCTCTTTAAATCTTGTGCAAACAAGATGAGCTCTGCGGATAGGGAATTACGAAATGGTTGCCATTGGATACGGCTGGCTTTGTTTTTATTCGTTTTACAATTGCTCTTATCAGCTTGCAAATTCTTCATGGTCCAAAAAAAACAACAAAAACTGGGGTGTATGGATACGTTGCCCGAAAGCGGCTTTGACGATATTCCTAGAAGTTAGACAATGTATGTATATCTTTGGGACAAGAAGTACTAGCTAATGGGCCACATGACAGTTATGATTTTTCAAAGTATAATACAAATTAAAATTCAATTGGACTGAAGGTCTAGACTCTAGTCTAGACACTCTTTACCTTGAACACCTACGTCAGCGGGGATTCCCGCATGTCTTCATTACAGAGTGAAATAAATAAATAGACGCTAAGGGACAATGTTCTAAGTCTGTATCTATAGGCTTATCACCGGGCTAGAATCTTCTATAATTATTCTATACCATTTATTTAGATCCAGTATGCTAGTCTAGACTAGTGTCTTTTAATATTACCATATTTGGGGTACAGTAGTTGTTCCTACAAAACAAAAATTTCATCAGTTTCATAAAGTAAAAATTGTTTGTTTGTTTTTTTGTTTGTTTTAAATGAATAAAATAACTCTAAATAGAAATCGTTTTAACTTCATTCATTAAATTGAAAATTTAAGAGCCCCATTTTATGTTTCCATTTCCACTTCCTCCTCGAATTCACAAAAAGTAGTGCTGATTAATTGTGTGGTAGGCGCTTTGGACTGTCATCAAGATAGTTCCGAGTTAGAACCATCTCAACCGTCATCTCCAAGCCCTCTTGAAGGAGGTTCGGGCTAAGATGTACGGAGGTTGGGGCTAAGATGTACGGAGGTTCGGGCTAAGATGTACGGAGGTTCGGGCTAAGATGTAAGGAGGTTTGGGCTAAGATGTAAGGAGGTTCGGGCTAAGATGTACGGAGGTTCGGGCTAAGATGTACGGAGGTTCGGGCTAAGATGTACGGAGGTTCGGGCTAAGATGTACGGAGGTTCGGGCTAAGATGTAAGGAGGTTCGGGCTAAGGAGGTTCGGGCTAAGATGTAAGGAGGTTCGGGCTAAGATTTCTGAAAGAATGTCTTAAGCTTATACAACACGTCAACACGATCGAACCAGTCCGGAGAGAAACTCCCAAAATGCACTTGAACTTCAAATTAAGAAAAGTCGGAATTAGCACCACAAATTTCAAATGTTTTGTCTTCAGCTCAGGCAAGGGAATCCTGTGGCCAATATACAAGACGTGATTCACATCATTCGCCTTTTAGGATCATTTGGCTTTGAACATTTAATTAATAGATAAAAATACCCTACTGACTAGAAATACTCGTTCACAAGTTTATAAACTAACCACCTATTCTACTGGAGAGTATTAGTGCTACCGGCAAGGAAGGCTTCAATCGAACTTTTTGTTTATCTCTAACGAAACTAAACCTTGGTTGTACCAGATAATGAATATTAGTTCATTTACTTTAAAATAATAATGATAATAATAATTCTAAATAAAATTATAATTTACCAATAATTAAAATATGAGTAATAAAAATATTAATAATAATGTAATGTGATAATAATTAATAAATCATTAAAATACTAATTAATAAATATAATAATAATAATAATAATAATAATGATAATAATAATAATAATAATAATAATAATAATATTAATAATAATAATTATTATTATGATAAATTTTGTTTCTCTTTAGCGAAACTCGACCCTGGCATAATAATAATAATAACAATAATAATAATAATAATAAATGTAATAATAGTAATAAAATATAATAATGACCAAAACACAGATAATAAATAGTAATAAATAGTAATAATAATGTTTTGACTTCAAGCTCAAAGATTAAGGAAGTGTGCACTTTTTAAAAATGAAGGTAAACCCAGTTGTGACTTGCATATTGTATCCACAGCTAACGCAATAGATGATTCAACACCATTAACTAGTGACTTCCAGATAGAGACAGTTCAAGCTTCTAAAGCTAGCAATTTATTTCGAAAGAAAGAATGTCCTCTAGTCTGATAAATAACTTTGCTTAGGAATTATATTTTTCCAGTATCTCTTCACAGGTGTTCTTCACGGTCCCAGAACTCAGGTAACATTTGTTACTAGAAATGTTCAATACTTCGCTCTATCAGTCTAATTAGGTAACCACTATATATACGTAGGCGTGCCCAGTTGACAGATACAGACGTTTCTTTTCTTATTGACAAGCATAAATGTTCAGCAGATTCTAACAAGGGCAAACTGCTTCAATGTATCTAAGTTCGCACAAGATTTAACTGCTTCAATTTATCTAAGTTCGCACAAGATACAACTGCTTCTATGTATTAAGTTCGAACAAGAGCTAACTGCTTCTATGTATCTAAGTTCGCACAAGAGCTAACTGCTTCTATGTATCTAAGTTCGCACAAGATACAACTGCTTCAATTTATCTAAGTTCGTACAAGAGCTAACTGCTTCTATGTATCTAAGTTCGTACAAGATACAACTGCTTCAATTTATCTAAGTTCGCACAAGAGCTAATTGCTTCTATGTATCTAAGTTCATACAAGAGCTAACTGCTTCTATGTATCTAAGTTCGTACAAGATACAACTGCTTCAATTTATCTAAGTTCGCACAAGAGCTAATTGCTTCTATGTATCTAAGTTCGCACAAGAGCTAATTGCTTCTATGTATCTAAGTTCGTACAAGAGCTAATTGCTTCTATGTATCTAAGTTCGCACAAGATACAACTGCTTCAATTTATCTAAGTTCGTACAAGAGCTAACTGCTTCTATGTATCTAAGTTCGTACAAGATACAACTGCTTCAATTTATCTAAGTTCGCACAAGAGCTAATTGCTTCTATGTATCTAAGTTCATACAAGAGCTAACTGCTTCTATGTATCTAAGTTCGTACAAGATACAACTGCTTCAATTTATCTAAGTTCGCACAAGAGCTAATTGCTTCTATGTATCTAAGTTCGCACAAGAGCTAATTGCTTCTATGTATCTAAGTTCGTACAAGAGCTAATTGCTTCTATGTATCTAAGTTCGTACAAGAGCTAACTATTTATATGTATCTAAGTTCGTACAAGAGCTCACTGCTTCTATGTATCTAAGTTCGTACAAGAGCTAACTATTTCTATGTATCTAAGTTCGCACAAGAGCTAATTGCTTCTATGTATCTAAGTTCGTACAAGAGCTCACTGCTTCTATGTATCTAAGTTCGTACAAGAGCTAACTATTTCTATGTATCTAAGTTCGCACAAGAGCTAATTGCTTCTATGTATCTAAGTTCGTACAAGAGCTCACTGCTTCTATGTATCTAAGTTCGTACAAGAGCTAACTATTTCTATGTATCTAAGTTCATACAAGAGCTCACTGCTTCTATGTATCTAAGTTCGCACAAGAGCTAATTGCTTCTATGTATCTAAGTTCGTACAAGAGCTAATTGCTTCTATGTATCTAAGTTCGTACAAGAGCTAACTGCTTCTATGTATCTAAGTTCGTACAAGAGCTCACTGCTTCTATGTATTCAAGATTTTACAAGGACTAACGGAAATTATGCATCTAACTATTCTAACATCTTAAAAGAGACGGGTCACGGGCGTTACAGGGTAGAAATAGAAGAACTAGAAATATGTCAATGAAAACTTGAGTCGGTACAGACATATGCTATTTATAGAACTAGTGATTCTTGTCATACAGATGTACTATCAAAGATATTCGATTCAACACAATTTGTGGTAACTCAATGACGTAAATGATCAAATGTAGAACATTAAATTATTTCCTAGACGCTAAACTAAAATGACATTGTAATGAAGATCTAATTTAATTATTCATTTCCCCCGAAATTCTTTTAAAAGTGTTTTCATTCATTTCTAGGGAAAAAAAATTAAGGTGTGTTGTTGCTATAGCGATAAACAAATAAGTAAAAAAAAAATGACGAAATTAAAATCATAATCCGAACATTTCCAGAAACTTCCTATCAATTGAAGGATAGAGATTTGAAAAGCAGAGTGATTGCCCCTTGATTTTGTTCAACTGATTCATGATTTCAGAAAAATATTCAAGCAATTACCGTTTTAAAAATTAGTTTTTGAGATATATTTCAAACGACAGGGAAAACAAAAGTCAATTGTGAATACACATTTTCCCTACATTGCTCTCACATTGCATCAGCTATGTCACTGTTTCTCAACCTTTTCCGTGTGGCGCCCCCCCCCCCCCCCCCACCTAGACGACACAAATTTCGTTCGCCACACCCTTAACAGATGGAGCCTAAGGAAGTGATGTGAGTTCCAGGACGGTTTTAAGAATGTAATGATAAAAACAACAATCTTAAATTCTCTAATTGTAACACAATGTTCAGACTTTAGTTTTCAGTTACACTAATTTAACTCATGTCTGGAATCCAAATGTACATCATGAAATTTCGGAAATAGTGTTGCCCACAGAATTTTAAAGAGTTTTGTATGCTATAAAACGTATTGGAAATACAGCAGGTTTCTCCTCCAGTCAGCAAGGAGTTCTGGAAGCGCTGGAAAGTCTCCGGCGGGTCCCGGGCTGAGCCCCGGAGCCAAGCGAATTCAGAAATTTGCCTACATAATTTTAAAAATATTTTGTATATCTTTCTGGAGACAGAATTGGAGCTGCAGTATGTTTCTCCTCCAGTCATCGAGGGGGGGGGGGTCTGAGGAAACGCTGTAAGCTTTAGAAATTCTTTCTTCAGGCGTCTATAACGCCTTTTTCTTATAGTAAGAAATGAAAATTAAAAACAAAAAAACAACCAATATTGATGTGCTTTGATTCATAGTGCACTATTCATACTTAAAACAATTATTTATTGTACCTAACAAACCATGAATCAATAAACAAACAAGGTTACAAAGACAGTTTGTGTGGAAGCACAAACTCAAAATTCAGCCCCCGACGTGGTCTACCCAGGCAGATAAAAAGGTACCTTTCAATATTTTCAGAAAGAATATCAGAATAAAATTCTATCAAAGGCAAATGACAGAGAAGAATGGAGAAAAAAGGTTGATTGATATGGTGTGGTGCCCCAACGGTCCAGCAAACAAGGGATAGGTGAAAGTGAAGGTGAAGTCTCATGTGTGCCTGGCCTAACTGATGTCATATAATGATTATCTAATTGATCTAATTGTTTTGGAAAGGGTCAATCTCTTATTCATAGCCTCAAGAAAAAAACAAAACATTTCCGTAAAAAAAAAATAAATTATCCTGTATCTGTGGTCCGTACGTAGGTGAATACCTTACAATTTGCGCGATAATATTGATTGTTTTTTTGCTTATATGCATATTAAATAGATTTGTTTCTCTTTAAAAAAAAAAAGTAAAAATTTTTTTTTTTTTTTTTTTTTTTAAATGTAGTTATTAGTATGACAGGACTAACTTACCTAGCAATACATTTGTAAAAAAAATAATATTTTTTGACAAAAAATCTAAAACCACTTGCATATATATGTTAAAACTAAGGTAAATAGTCATCTCCATTACTAAATAGCTCCGAGGGCTTATTACTATTAATAGTGAATAGTTTGTAGAAATTGTGTATTTTTATGAAAATAAACTGCTTGCATAGTTGATTTTAAAATTAGATTTTTCTCTTTCAGAAAAGAAAAAGTAGCAGTTGAGTCATAACTTTAAATGGTCTAAAATATCATTTTCAATATCTTTTCTAGTTTGCGATATCTAAACGAGACGGACGGACGGAGGGGATGGACGGACAGACAGACTACACAAAACTAATAGCGTCTATTCCCCTTTCGGGGGCCGCTAAAAATACTCAATTAGTCAATTAATTATTGGTCATTAATTATTTTGGTTGATATCGAATAAGGGAAATAACGCGTACATTATTAGTAGATATAGTTTTAAGTACGGAGTTCTTGCCCTTTAAATATGGTGTTTTTTTTTTGTTGTTTTTTTTTTAAAAAGGATTTTTATATTTTGTTTTTTATTTTTCAATTAAGCTTGTGACCCTATTAAAGGGGAAGGTAAGTATTCAGCTCTCCGTCTCTACTGAAACAGAGTGACTGGTAATAAACATGCTGTTTAAATGATTGAATGTAAATATCGAACAAATGTTTTTAAAGACATATCGATAGTTAAATGTAATCGATCATCGAAAGGAAACAAATGATCGATCAGTAATTATGTTTAACGTTGATATCAGACCATCATAACGCAATCTGGCTGAAGGGAATACAATGGCAGAGGGGGTGCGGGGCTTACATTGGTCATAATATACCATAAACAATATGATGTGTAATCATTCTTCATAAACTTGAAAAAATAAATGTAAATCAATTCTAATTAGTCGCGGCTATTTTTGTGACAAGAAGGACAACGTTCTTTTATAAGTGCGGTCTAGAAATCGATATTTTGCATGTGTGTGTGTGTGTGTGCGTGTGTTGTAGCAAGGAGTGTTTTGTGGTCACATGCGAGTGGTCGTTAGTGTGTAAATATGGTGTTTGTGAGCGCGCATGAGTGTCCACAACACGGGAATCTATTTCATAAGGTGCACTCTTTCCACTACACAACAAAAAATAACATTTCTTTGGAGGGAGAACTGTTTACATTACTGAGGAAGTGTCATCTTTAAAACTAAACTATAACAGTGGATAAGAGAGATAACATTAGCCAAGTACAACATATTTGTGATCTAGTCTATTTAAACAATA